>NC_056727.1:990566877-990844377 GCF_019279795.1 Protopterus annectens
AACTCCTTCAAGTCTGGTTGTTCAGGTTGTGACATTTTGCTTTTCAACTGTGATAACAGAAACTGTTGGTACTTTAACATATGGAACTGACAGTTTAATGCCCTCATGGTTAAGGTGGCCAAGGTGTATACCTTCTTCCCCCACCTTTCTAAAGCTCTGGAATCTCTCTCTGAAGGTAATGGATTTTTAGCAGTGGAGGCCTTAATTCCCTTGGGACCCTGTGAAACAGTTTCTGGGTCAGCCGCATGGCTTTTGTATAGAAATTGGTGTGAATCAGGAACCCGGTAATACCTGTCAGGCTTGACTGGAGCTGGAGGTAAAGAATCTGGGTTAAGGCAGGCCTCCGAGTACACATCATCTAGTATGTCTAAGACGGGAGGTATAGCCAGAGGCCTGTGCTGAGGGAGCAAGAGGAAAACCCTAAGCCTTTCCTTGGAGTCTGAGTACTCTTGGCCTTCCCAGTGGATGTGTTCCCTCAAGGTATGTAAGGTTTCCCCAAAAGAGTAATCCTCAGGGGGGGAGACAGAGGGAATGGACTCCTCTGCATCAGAATCTTCAAAAGGGGAGTAAGAATGTTCCTGGTCTTCAGAATGTTCTGAAATAATGGAGGCCTGGTCCGAGGAAGGGGATTCTTCCTCCTCTCTGGGCCTTTTATCCAGAGGGGGCTGAGACCCCCTGATAAGAGTAATCAAATCCTCAGCCATTTTGAGCATCTGCTTTTTAGGCATGGGGCCTTGAGAGGGGCCCTGTGGGGCTTGTCTTTTAGTATGCATGGCTGCTTTAGACTTAGTGAAAGCCTTGATGGAAAAAGAAGAGGAAGGCCTGAAGACACCTTGAGAGGTGGCAGGCCTGTCTAAACTCTGAGTTTCACCGCCAAGAGTGGCTTCGGTATCGGTAGTCGGGGTGTGGGCAGAAGAGCCTGCAACCTTGGGCACTGAAGACACCGCCAAAGAAGTGTCATCGGTAGTCAGGGGCTGCGTAGGCGCCTCACTGAGAACCGGACCACCTGTAGTCGGCTTTGGCGTGGTGTCGGTAGAAGTCGCGGACCTCGTATGTCGGTCCTTATCTTTGCGTCTTTTACTTAAAACTGGAGTCGGAGTATCCGACGACATAATGTAATTAAACTTTTTGCCAAAATAGTGTTGGGCGAACTCCGCCCGACGCTTAATAGTGCGTCTGTTGAATGTAGCACAAAAACTACAGGCCGAGACGTTGTGGTCTGGGCCTAAGCAAGGAATGCAGAGGGAATGAAAATCCTTATGCGGTATTTGCTTCCCACAAGAAATGCAATTATTAACTTTGTCTGACATCGGTCTGAGGCAAGAAAAGTTTCCCCAACGGGGTACTTAGCTTTTAAGAAGACTTTGGTTGAAAAATATTCATAATCTCAGGAGCTGGCCGACCGGCACTTGCGAACTGCTTCTGCTTCGGGCACCGCGCGGCAAGAAAGACTGGAGAAAATGGCGTCGTCTGGTTCCTTTATACCCCTGTCGCACTGACATCAGGGAAGAAACGACGACATCCGACGCCGAACCTAGACTTTGGAATTCGGCCGACCGAGGACCCACCTGACGGCAGGAAAACCCATCTGTTATGACTGCAGCTGTATGGACGATGAACATCTAGTAAAGTACAGTTTTGTACCTACTATAAATGTAGATGTTCGAGTGTTCACACTGCTGCAGTCATTACACTTGGGTTATTCTGCCGTCAGGCGGTCCCGCAGTCGGCCAGAGTTCCAAAGTCTTGGTCCGGTGTCAGCTGCTGTCGCCTCTTCCCTGACGTCAGTGCGCCAGGGATATACAAGATGCAGCCGACGCCATTTTCTTCAGTTTTTCTTGTCCCAGATGTCAGGTGCCCCCAAGTAGGTAGGCAATACATATTGCTAATAAAACATATATAAAAAATAAAAACAATACCTTCAGTTACAAGCAAATACACCACAAAGGTTGTACAGGATAGAAAGGTATAGATAAGTCCAGCTAGGACAGAGGGGATGGAGGGAGGGTAACCTGGACTGCAGCAGTGTGAACACTCGAACATCTACATTTATGGTAGGTACAAAACTGTACTATGTTCATTGTGTTACATCGCTGCAGTCATTACCCTTGGGTAGAATCCCAAAGCTGAGGTTGGGTGGCTGGTCTATAAAGAGTTAGGATTGGCTATGAGGCCCTGCAGAACTGCAGTGGCAAATCCTGCTCTGGATTTAGAGTAAAGAGGCAAGTGGTAATGCTTGGTAAAGGTGTGCACTGAACTCCAAGTTGCAGCCTCCAAAATTTCCTTGGTTGATACTCCTCTGAGAAAGGCTGTTGAAGTGGCTGTTGCTCTGGTAGAATGTGGCCTAATGTTATTAGGGACTGATTTTCCATGCTGTGTGTAGCAGTAATGAATACAGTGTCCTATCCATTTGGAAATAGTCTGCTTTGAGATAGCCTTGCCCTGTGATCCTGCAGCATATGCTACAAACAGTTGCTCAGTTTTCCTGAAAGCTTTTGTTTTGTCCAAGTAGAAGCGTAGCTGCCTGTGTATGTCCAAAGAGTGCAGAAGTTTCTCCCCTTTATTCTGGGGGTTTGGATAAAAAGTTGGCAAATGGATGGTTTGGTTAAGAGCCACACTAGATACCACCTTTGGCATAAAGGTAGGGTTTGTCCATAAAGAAACCCTGTCCTGATGAAAAATTATAAAAGGTTCCACTGCCATTAATGCCTGTAGCTCTGAGACTCTTCGTGCTGAAGTTACTGCCAGGAGCACAGCCGTTTTCCATGATAAGAATTTTAGATCAACTGTATTGGCTGGCTCAAAAGGTGGCAAGGTCAGTTTTTCCAAAACAAAATTGAGGTCCCAAGTTGGTGTTGGTGCTCTCCGGGGCAGTCTTATGTTTTTAGCCCCTCTGAGGTTCTCCTTTAGCAAGGGATGAGAGAATAAAGGAGGATCCGTGTTGTAATGTGCTGAAATGGCAGAGGCATGGATCTTAATTGATGATAAGGCCTTTGTCCAGCATCTCAGTTAAGTATTGTAAAATCTGAGGAATGTTTGGGACAAGAGGGTCAAGGCTTTGAGCCTGGTTCCAGGCACAGAATCTCTTCCATTTTTCTGAGTAAGATTTCCTGGTGCTAGGCCTCCTGGCCTCCAAAATGACATCCATAACAGCTTTAGAGAGAGGTGTTGCCTGTTTGACTAATGAATCTGCCATGCAGCCAGGTTTAGGGTTTTGAGCTGACCATGCAGGATCTGATTGTTTTGTTGAGTCAGAAGGTGTAAAATTTGAGGCAAAATCCATGGTGGGCCTTGAGCTAAGTTCTTTAAGATTGGGTACCAGTGCTGGCGTGGCCAGTCTGGAGCAATCAGGATCATCTGTGGTTTTTCTTGTCTGGCTTTTAGGAGTACCTTTGAAAGGAGAGGCAGTGGTGGGAAGGCATAAACATTTAGGCTTTTCCAGCTGAACTTTCCATGCTTGTGTGTGGTAAGTCCTTGTGCAGAATTTTTGTAGTTGGCAATTCAGTGGGGAGGCAAAAAGATGCTGAAGATTTGTGGATTCAATTTCCATTTGTGAGGGTCCATGATATTTCTGCTTAGATCATCTGCCAGAGTATTTTTCTTTCCTGGCAGGAATTGTGCTTGCAGATGAACTTGATAAGTTAGAGCTGTGTTCCACAAGGTCATGGCTTGCCTGCATAGGGGATAAGAATGAGTGCCCCCTTGCTTGTTTATGTACCACATTACTGTGGTGTTGTCTGTCTTTAATAATAATTGTCCTGGATGCAGAAGGTCCTTGAAAGCTGTTAGGGCATTTTGAACAGCCAACAGTTCTTTTTGATTGATGTGAAGATGCATTTGGTCTGTGGTCCACTTGCTCTGAATACATTTTCCTGCCATGTGTGCTCCCCAGGCGTAATCCGAAGCATCTGTTGTTAGAGTCTGCCTGGCTGTGGGTGGAGTGAAAGGCTGACCCTTGTTGAGGTGACATTCTTGTGCCCACCATCGAAACTCCTGTTGTAGGCAGGGAATTATTGGTATTACTGCTTCTAAACTGTGAGAGTGTTGAGTCCAAACACTTTTTAGGTACCATTGTAATTTCCTCATATGCAGTCTGGCATATGGAATTAGTAGAATGCAGGATGCCATGAATCCCAGGGCCTGCAGAATTTTTCTTGCAGGGAGATGGGACTTTTTTGCCAGTAATTGAAAATATTGAGTCAGTTGTCCTTGTTTGTCTGGCGTGAGATAAGCCATCTGGTCCGTTGTATTTAAGCTGGCACCCAGGAATATTATCTGTTGTGAGGGCACTAGTTTTGACTTCTTTTCATTTACTGTGTACCCTACAGAAATTAGCAACCTTTTGACAAATGCCAGATGCTTTAGAAGAATGTCCTTTCTCTCTGCTTGAATGAGGCAGTCGTCCAGGTATGGATATATTTGAATTCCTTTTTGTCTGCAAAATGCAATTACTGGTGCCAGGCACTTTGTAAAGACCCTGGGCATAGTAGATAAGCCAAAGGGCAGTGCAGAGAATTGGCAGTGCATTGTACCAGCTTTGAATCTGAGGTATCTTCTGCAATCTTGTCTGATAGGGACATGCAGGTATGCCTCTTTGAGGTCCAAAGTAACAAGCCAAGCCTTCTTGCCCAGCATGGGAAGAAGCTGCTGTAGTGTCAACATCTTGAATCGGAACATCCAGGTAAGTATTTAGAGCTGAAAGGTCTAGTATGGGTTTCCAGGCTTTGTCCTTTCTGGGGACCAGGAAGAATCCTGAGTAAAATCCTTGTCCTTGTTCCTGCTGTGGTACTTTTTGAATAGCTCTCATGTCCATGAGGGCTGAAATTTGTTTTTGAGCCTCTGCCCATTGATTTTGTGGCAGGTTTGGCATTCCTTTTAGCCTTGGTAATGTGTGAAAGTGGAACCTGTAACCTTGAGACACAATATTCAGAACCCATTTGTCTTGGGTGATTGTTTGCCAGTTTTGAGAAAAAAGTGCTAGTTTTCCCCCTAACGAGGCTGCCAAAAGGTAAGTGCTTGGCATACGAAGGGGGAAGTCATTGGGACTGTTTCCTGTAAAGTTGAGACTTGTCCTCACCTCCTTTTGGGGTTGAGGTAACCCTCTGTCATTGTCTGTTAGAGCCTTGGGGTTGAGATCTGCCTCTTGGGTGTCTGTATCTGCCTCTCTGTGGCCTGTCTGACACTGGAAAGGACCAATTCTTTGTAGGCCAATTTCTGCTAAATCGAGGTGGCTGTACCTGTAAGAAATCTTTGACTGTTTGCATAGATTTAGCTTTATCCTCTATTTTCTTTAAGACCTCTTCTGCCTTAACACCAAACAAGGTATCATGCTGTAAAGGAGCATCCAATAATTTTGCCTTAACATGATCAGGTAAACTCTGTTCTTTTAACCAAGCATGTCTTCGAATCACAGAACCTGTAACTGCGGCTCTACAAGAGGCCTCTAAAGAATCAAAACCACATTGCAGAGTATGTTTTCCCACCTGTTCAACTGCGTGCAATAAATCCTGCATTTCTTTACAGTCAGGAGCTTCAGAGCTTGCAAGCATTTTCTGTTTTAACTGAGCCATTAAATATTGTTGGTACTTAAGCATGTGAAACTGGCAATTTAAAGCCCTTACTGCTAAAGTTGCAGACGTGTAAACTTTCTTCCCCCATCTATCCAGTGCTCTAGAATCTCTGTCAGAGGGGACTGGATTTTTTGCAATGGAAGCCTTAACCCCTTTGGGAACCTGGGAAATGGTTTCTGGGTCAGCAGAAGGGTTTTTATAAAGAAACTTGTGAGAATCAGGGACTCTATAATACCTATCTGGCTTGGCTGGTGCAGGGGGCAAAGAATCAGGAGATAAGCTGGATTCAGAGAACACATCATCCACAATATCTAACACAGGCAGAATAGCTAGGGGCCTGTGCTGAGGCAATAAAAGGAAGTCCCTGAGCCTTTTCTTGGATTCTGAATAATCCTGACTTTCCCAATGGAAATGCTCCCTCATGGTATGTAAAGATTCCCCAAAAGAGTAATCCTCAGGAGGAGAGGCTGAAGGGATAGATTCTTCAGCATCAAAGTCCTCATAGGGGGGTAGAGAGTATCCCTGGTCTGAGGAGGAATCAGAGGAAATGGAAACCTGATCAGAGCAATCATAGTCGGTATTCTGCCTAGGCCTTTTCTCAGGAGGGGGATGGAAACCCCTGATTAGAGTAATGAGGTCTTCGGCCATTTTGAGCATCTGTTTCTTAGGCATGGAGGACTGTCCAGGAGAATGCTGTACTTGCTTCTTTGTCTTTAATGGTGTTTTTGTCTTGGCTGTTGCTTTAATGGTAAGTTGTGAAGGTCTGAAAACACCCTCAGAAGCCAATGCCTGCTCAGCGGCTCCGGACCCATCTGAGGGATTAGTTTCTGTAGGCCCAATACCTTGAGTTTCCAGAGGCCTAGTTGTCTCCACGTGGGAGTCGGAGGTGGCCTGTGGCTCTGAGGTAGTGGGTATCAGGGTTGAAAGCCTCACTGAGAACCGGCGACTGGCCTAGAAGAGGCTCCGTCGTCAGTTTTGGACCTCAGATGCCTGTCTTTATCCTTGTCTTTGTGTTTTTTAAGAATTGCGGTCGTCAGTTGTTCCGACGGCATTGTATAATTGAAGCTTCGGCCAAAGTAGTGCAAAGCAAAATCGAAACGTCGTTTTATAGTGCGTTTGTTAAATCTAGCACAAAACCGACAACTAGTGACATTGTGATCAGGGCCTAGGCATGGAATACAGTAAGAGTGGAAGTCCTTATGAGGTATTTGCTTCCCACAAGAAATACAATTATTAACTTTTTCTGACATCGGTCTGAGGCAAGAAAAAAGTTTCCCCAACGGGTTACTTAGCTTTATTGAAGACTTCGGTTCTGAAACTGAAATTTGAAAATCTCAGGAGTCGACCGACCGGCACTTGCGAACTGCTTTTGCTTCGGGCACCGCACAGCAAGAAAGACTGAAGAAAATGGCGTTGGTTGCAACTTTTATACCCCTGGCGCACTGACGTCAGGGAAGAAGCGACAGCAACCGACGCCGGACCAAGACTTTGGAACTCGGGCTGACTGTGGGTCGCCTGCCAGCAGGATAACCCAAGTGTAATGACTGCAACAGTGAAACACGATGAACATCTTGATCTAATGATTCATAGTCAGTGCCTTGCCTAGGCCTCTTTGCAGGAGGGGAATGGTAACCCCTGATCAAGGTAATTAAATCCTCAGCCATTTTGATCATTTGTTTTTTAGGCATAGGGGCCTGTGCACGTGGCCCAAGGGTCAGTTTTTTAGACAGAGAAGTTGATTTTGGCCTAGGTTTTGAAGATGGCGTTGGTTTAATATACAAATCTTTAGGCCTGAAAACACCCTCAGAAGCCGGTGCCTGCTCAGCGGCTCCGGCCCATCTAAGGTAGAGACATCTGTGGGTTCAATACTTAAAGTGTCTGGCGGCATACTGGACTCCAAATGGGTCTCAGTAGAGGCCTGCGAATCAAAAGTAGCGGGTATCAGGGGCTGCGAAAACACCTCACTGAGTACCGGCGGCTGGCTTAGGAGAAGCTTCGTCGTCGGTTTTGGACCTCGACGATCTGTCTCTGTGTTTTTCTTTGCGTTTTTCGTGTATTCCGGTAGTCGGATTGCTAACCGACGACATTTCTGGATAGTTAAATCTTGAGCCAAAATATTTTGATGCAAAAGTATACCAACGCTTAACAGTGCGTCGATTAAATTTAGCACAAAACCGACAGCAAGGCACGTTGTGGTCAGGGCCTAGGCAAGGAATACAGAACAAATGAAAATCCTTATGAGGTATTTGCTTCCCACAATTAATACAATTATTAACTCTTACTGACATCGGTAAGGAGCAAGAAAAAGTTTCCCCAATGGGGTACTTAGCTTTAGGTTGAAGACTTTGGTTCTGAAACTCGAAAACGAAAATTTCTGGAGTCGGCCGACCGGCACTTGCAAACTGCTTCTGCTTCGGGCACCGCGCGGCAAGAAAGACTGAAGCAGGACCCAAGACTTTGTTAATCAGGCCGACTGAGGGCAACCTGCCAGCAGATTACCCAAATGTAATGACTGCAACAGTGAAACACGAAAAACATAATGAGGGAGAATGCCAAAGCACATGAAGAAGAGGGATTGGGAGGAGGAAGAACAGAGACATTTTCTACAAAACCACGCAGAATAGCCCTGGCAAATCATGCTCTAGACCTGAAACAATAACCAACTTAAAGTGTTTGGTAAACGTATGAAAAGATAACCATGTATTTGCATCCAGAATGCAAGCTGTATCCAGAACTTTAAAGAAGGTCCCAGAAGAACAGATAGCTCTAGTACAGTGTGCCTTGACTGTAAAAGGAAGATCCTTCCCATTAGCCATGTAACAGAAGGTAATGGCTTTGGAAATCCAGGAGGAAATAGTTTGCTTGGAAACAGGGAGTCCCAGGACTCTTGGGTGATAGGAAATAAAAAGTCTATCTGACTTCCGGATGGGCTTCGTTTTAGCCAGGTAGCATTTCAGCTGTCTGTGCACATCAAAGTGCGAAGGATCCTCTCACTAGATGATTGTAGAGAAGTGAAAAAGGTGGAAAGGTTGATAGCCTGATTCAGTGACAGCTCATTCATCACCTTAGGCATGAATGAAGGAATGGTACAAACAGACTCCCTGTCCCTATGGAAGACTGTGAAAGGAAAGTAGGCCATGAGGGCCTGAAGTACACAAACCCTTCTGGTTGAGGTGACAGCCACCAGGAGAACTGTTTTCCAAGTGCAGTATCGAAGGGAAGAGGTCTTAGCTGGCTCAAATGGAGCCAGAGTAAACTTTTCAACCACAAAGTTGAGGCCCCAAGGAGGATGAGGAATTGGTTTCCTTGGTGGTCAATATATAAGACTCCTTTCAGGAAAAGCTTGACTTCCAACCTGGATGCCAAGGGAGGAGTCAAGGGTAGGCATGTTGAGCTGACAGACAGATGTGCCTTGACGGAAGAGTATGACAAGCCACCTTTTGTCAACTCACACAGGTAAGATAAGACCACTGGTGTATCCACCGATAGTGGTTGAAATTTGTTTTTTAGACACCAGACAGAAAACATTTTCCATCTGGACATATAGGATTTTCTGGTAGTGGGTTTTCTGGTCTCCTGCAGAACCTGTAGCACGTCCTCATTGTAAAGGTGACTAAAGGGGATCAAAGTCCTATCACCCATAGAGTTATATTTAGGGTAGAGATTTGAGGGTGTATCAAGAGTCCCCTCTTCCTGTGTGAGAAGGTCCATTTGTGGGGTAACCTGTGGTGATTGCCCTTGGCTAGTTGATGAAGAAAAGGGAACCAATGCTGTCTTGGCCAAAAGGGAGTCACCAGCAAGATTTCTGATTGTTCTTTCTGAATTTTCAGCAGAACCTTCTGGATCAGAGGGAAGGGGGGATGCATACACAAATATCCCCTTCCATGGAAAGAAAGAGCATCTACCCTCCATGTGCCATGGTTTGGGTCCCTGGGAACAGTATTTTTGAAGTTGTCTGTTCATGAGGGAGGCAAACAAATCCACCTGTGGAGTACCCCATTGATGGACCAGGTCCAGGAACACATCCCTGTTTAACATCCATTCGTGGGAATAGGTCATGAACCTGCTTAATGAATCTGCCATCACATTCTGAGCTCATGGAATGTACAGAACCTGCAGGAAAACCTGACAGAGTTGTGCAATCTCCCAGGTATACAGGGCCAGTCTGCAAAGGAGGTAGGATTTTGCCCCTCCCTACTTGTTGCTGCACCACAGTGCTGTGGTATTGTCTGTGAACCATCTCAACACTCCTGGTTGGATTTTGCCTTTGAAGATTTTTTGCACAAAAATCAGAGCCCTCATTTCTTTGATGTTGACATGCTCTTTTTGACTGGAGCAGAATCCAAACATCTCTCACCCTCCAATTCTCTACAGTTGCACCCCAACCCATGTCTGACACATCTGTGTACAGCTCCTGGTTGGGGGAAGAAGGTTGGAGGGATTACATATTCCAAAGGGTGAAGGTGATGCTTCCAGACTGCCCTCAGAAAGCACTGAAACTTCCTCATGTGTAGCCTTGCCAAGGGTACCATGGGGATGGTGGAGGCCATGTAACCCAAGAGATGAAGGAACTCTCTGGCCTTGAGGGACTGAAGTGGGACTGTTTCCTGAAAGTAAGTGATGAGGAACAGTATTTTTTCCAGAGGTAGGAAAGCCATCATTCGAACAGAGAGAATTCTGCATCCTAGGAAGACATGGTCCTGGGAATGGGTCAGAGTAGATGTCTGAAGATTTAAAGTGAACCCTAGACTTCTCAGAAAGGACATTGTGAAGTGTAGGTGCTCCTGCACCTCCTGAAAGAATGAAGCTTGGATGAGATCATCCAAGTAAGGAAAGATTTGTATCCTCTATACTCTGCAGAAAGCTATAACAGGGGCCAAATATTTTGTGAATACTCTGGGAGCCGTAGACAGACCAAATGGCAAAGCACAGAACTGTAAGTGAGAGGAATCCACAGAAAAACAGCAGTATTTACTGAAATAGGGATGAACAGGAATATGGTGACAGGCATCTTTTATGTCTAAAGACACCACATATGCCTGAGGTAGAATCAGGAGAAGAAGAGTAAGAAGAGATAGCATCCGAAAGGAAGGGACTTTTATAAAGATGTTCAGGTGAGATAGAGCTAAGATAGACCTCCAGGGACCTTCTTTCCTGTAGACCAGAAACATTCTTGAATAAAATCCTTTTCCCATTGATATTGGAGGCACCTCGTGGATGGTACCCTGGGAAAGCAAGGATTGCAGGACAGGAGGGAAGAGAGCCATTTTGTCCCGAGGAAGTTGGGAGATGCCTTTGAAGGTTGGAAGGGAATGGGATACAATGTGACAGAGAGAGAAAAGGGTTGATACATCTGTAAATAGTTAACTCTCCAATGGAGAACAGTTGAAGGAGGAGTAGAAGTCAGAATAGTACAGTTAAAGTAGACAGCTTTTAAAATACAAAAATGTCCTAATAATAATAACAAAATTGCACACATAAGAACTATATGAATATTTAGAATAATGAACAATTTTAGAAAAATATATTTAACGGTTTGTTAGTTACAATAAAGTAAGACGAACAAAAGAGTTGATATAATAATGCAACTGCTGATATTAAACTGGATTGAATGTATAAAAATCATAAGTTAAGGGATTAACCACCAGCCATTAACAGAGAATTGCAATGCACCATGTATGTAGACTGCACCTTACATATAATGATGTAAATTAAAAAGAAGTTAAAACAAAAAATGCAACTGAAAGGAAATAATGTGTTCAACAGCAAATACTTTTCTGTACTTTCTCGAATATTTCCAAGCCTTTATAAGCATCATACTTTGTAAGAAAGGCAAATAGTGAAACATAACTTTGGAGAGCTGGGTAATGATCACTTTCCCAATTATTCAGCATTTTTTCTACATATGAAATTACTAAATAAACAGCTTATTTCCTTTCTTTTCCACCCATCATAATATGTGCCTTCTGTTCTTACATTCAACTGCCATAGTTACTTGATGCAACTTCTGTAGGAGGGTAGCTCTAATCTGGCAACACTATCTGTCAAAAATATAGGCTCAATACTCCGCACTTTCACATTCTTATCTCTTATTCTGAAAGTATACCAACACAGACTTGGGATTCTCTTACGGCACTTTAATGCTTCAACCAAAACTTCCATTTTCCTACAGACTGCACATATTAAGGTCATGCAGTCTTTCAGGGCTTAAACCTTTTTTCTGAATACCATGCAGTATTTCTTTTGGCATCCCTGAACTTTCTCTATCCTTTCTTTTCAAAATTAGGTCTCCAGAACTGCACATAGTATTCCAAACAAGGTTTACCCACTGAAATTCTAGACATTAGTCAGATACTGACAACGGCTGATGTGTTAATAGAATACTGCATTTTTTAATGTAAAGCACTGTACTCCCTATCTGCTTTTGAAAAGCTATGAAATACAGATAAAAATCAAAGGTATTTTAGTGTGCATCACCTGTTAGAAAACATGACATTATGTTAAAGGTGCTTGCTAAACCAGGAAAAGGGCAAAACATGTCAGAAATGGTTGCAAAAGGACACTGATGTAGTCTATGATGAATACTGGCTTCACTGTGTAAATATGCTTTTGTATTTTTGGATGGGATTACTATAACGTCCGCCTACGCTGCTTGTCTTTTTATGATGAGATGTTTGCCAGTGCTGCTACAGCACAGATATTTTGGTGACTATAAGCCAATGCCGTCCATGTCCTAAACACAATCAAAACGTACCTTTGTGGCACGTGTTTTCCCCCATCCCACCTGCTGCTGTCAAGATACACTGATATAACATAGAACATGACCAATATGTCTTTCACAGTTCAGCACTGATGTTTTGGAGTCATCCAATATGATTGCTGACTGAGTAACATACTGCACAGAGCTCTCTAGTGGGAAAACTATGAAATTGTAAATAAAAGCCAATAAAGTTCTCAATTTGGATAAAATTCAGATGTGAAATTGTTCTAGCTCGACGTTCATTCTTACTGATGGGTTCGGAGCCGAGGACTTGGCCAACTGCAAAAGCTCAAGGTCTTCAACCAGCTCAAGGCCAACTCCCTATCCCATGACGCACTCTGATCTTCCCCCAGATCTTGTTTGCCGCTGCAACTTGATCGGATGTTCACCAGCTCTGGCCAGTGAATAACTTCCTTGAATTATAGCTTTTTATGCTAAATAAGTGCTTAAAATAGTTTAGCCTGTTGGTTATTTAAGTAGTTAGTTTAAAGCATTGATAACAGCAGTTAGTTACTTCTAAAGTTAAATTAGTTGGATATTAGTGGCCGTGTTATTAGGTGTTTCTTCTCCCTATCACTAGCATTTATAGTGTGTGTGTGTGTGTGTGTGTGTGTGTGTGTGTGTGTGTGTGTGTGTCTGTGTCTGTCTGTTAAATTAGAGCCCTTCTTTTTTACAGGGCAGATAGTATAACTTTAGCTTAAATTCATACTAGTAGTTACATTTTCTTAGAGCCTTTTTTTTATTTACAAGGCTTTAGTAGTTGCTTCAGTGTGGATATTTAAATATTTTGAGTTAGAGCTCTTTTATTTACAGGGCAATAGTTGCTTGTGAAGTATTAGTGTTGGTATTTTTGTACTTGTGAATATATATTTCTTGCATGTATTTGTTTCTGATACTAGGTCTCATCAGGAAAAGGAAAGAAATCCAAGTCTGGATTCAAAAAATGCCCAAGATGTGGCAAAAGATGTCTATCACCGATGGACATACTGAATGTGTCTACTGTTTGGGTGAAGTACACCTACAGGAACGCTGCGCTATATGCCACTCCTTTAGCTCCAGAGTGTTGTATGAAAGGAAAAGAAAACGCATGGATAAGGGTCTTAAAATCCTCCTTCCAAGAGTTGCTGGATAAGTCTGACAAGCACTCCAAAAAGCCTTCGGAACTGACGAAGACTCCATTGGCTACAAAACCAACCTCCAGTAAAACTTCGACATCGGTTCCACAACCTATGGAACTGACTGTCGTCGTGGTTAGGAGCCGGTCCCTGACCTTGGAGCTGGTATCTCCTACATTAAAATCTCCCATTTTACAATTGGTGGCTTTGTCACATTCTTCACGGGCCTCAAGCAGACTGTATGATTTGGATCTGGACCGTGTGGTGAAGAAGCTTTTTCAGATACAGGCGCTGGCAAAAATTTCATCAGCACCGACCCCGGGAGTTTCGGAGCCGACTTTAGTTCCCCCTAGCATCTTCTGATCCTCCACCGATCTGCATGGAAGTTTCAGAGCCAGAAGGCGCAGAACTGATGATCGTGGAACCTTCGGGACAGACACCTACTCTAGGTTTTTGGCCCCGACTGCCCTGATGTCTTCGGCGCCGACTGAAGGATCTCGGAGCTGACACTCGCCGGTCAGGTTCGGGGAGGATAGTAGGACCAACTTTTCGGTGCCGACTTTGCCTCTCGGGACTTCGGCCCCGACCTCTGGCTCGGAGCCCTCTGTACCGGCGCAGACAGTTTCCATCGAATCCTTGGAAATGAGGGATTCCTCTCGTCGGGCTCGAGGAGCCTTCGAGGCTATGAGGATGGCTTTGCCCATGCCGACGACCACTCCATCAGTCCCGGCAGCTCCCTTCCTGAAAGCACCAGTGTCTGCCTCTACATCATACGATCCATTAAAGCGTAGAGATCCTGAGCCTCAGGAAGCCCCATTGGGTGAGCCATGTTCTTCCGAGACCTCTCCAGAAGCTCCCACTGAAGAGGTGCCTATGAAGAAACTTTGGAAGAGGAAGCATCTGGACTCCTCACAAGAGTCCGTAACTTCGGATACTAACTTGGATGAGTCAGAAGTGTCCCGTCCCCCTCAGAAGGTATCTCCTTTGCAGATATTTTAGAAATACTTAAACAGAGGGATAGCTGGAAATCCCTTAACCCTACTGATGATGAGTCAGTCCTCCTGAAAGCTTTTGGGTCTCAACCCTCCATCTCTTGGGTGTCTTCACCCTTTGATGAGTTGCTTGAATTACTCACTCGAAGGGCATGGGAGTCCCCAGACACCACAGAGCCTGTACCCAGGAGGTCTAATAAATTTATAACTTGCCCTCGAGATAGAGCTTATCTCAATAAAAGAATGCCTGTTGATGCTATGTTGGTGGAGGCAGCCACCAAGAAGGAATTATCAGAGACTTCTTCATCTGCCCATCCTCCTAATAGAGAATCCAGGATCATGGACAGGTACGGGAAGCGTATGTTTAGTTCAGCGGCCTTTGTCCTTCGATCGCTGAACTATCTCACACATTTCACTAGATTACAAAGGGATCTCCTAAAGGAGCTGGGAGACATACTGCAGGGTTCAGCAGCTGCAGAGGTTTCGGACAAGGTAACTTCCCAGGTCTCCACTCTTAATTCGATTGTGAACTCGTCCATGCATCTTATCATACATACCTGATGGTACGAGCAGAGCAGCGAGTACAAGAACTGCTCTCAGGAGACATTCCTGGATGCACTTATGTTCCTTTGCAGAACCCTTTAAGTCTTCTTTCATTAACAGCCCCTTTGACGGTTCCGTCCCTTTTCGGACCAAAGGTAAAGGAAACACTTACCACGAGTGAAAAAGACAGAAAGACCTTGTCAGTTATCAGAGTACATTTTTCTACCCAAAGTAGACCTTACCTCAAAGGGAGAGGAGGTGGAAAGATATGGTTCTGTAAATCTTAAGGATCTTTCCAGGACACTCGAGGTGAAACCCCCTCTAGAGGTAGAGGAAGGGTAATAATGGAAGACGTCGCCCACGGGGAAGAGGGGGTCCGCAGAACCAGGGCAACAGAGATCAGTTGTTTGGCATGCCCTATCAGCACTCCTGAAAGGAGGCCCGACTGTTCATCTCTAAGGCAGTCGGGGGACGCCTTTCTTTGTACCTTGATGCCTGGCTAAAAATAACAAAAGACAGCTGGGTACAAAACATAATATCTAGAGGATACTCAATTCCCTTTGCCACTCCACCCATCTAGTAAATAAAATCCCAGACGTTCCACCCAGTCACAGGGAACAAGCAGCCTTAGAGGTCCAAAGGTTGCTGGGGAAAAGAGTCATCCAACCAGTCCCAGCAGACCAGAGAGGATCCAGAACTTACTCAAGGTTCTTTTTAGTTCCAAAGAAAACAGGGGACTGGAGACCTATTCTGGACCTCAGCAGACTAAAGTCAGTAAAAAAGACGAAGTTCTGGATGGTCACGCTTCAGTCAATACTCCCCTTTCTGGGGAAAGACAATTGGATGTGCTCTATAGATCTTCAGGATGCGTACTACCACATAAGGATAGACAGGTCATCCAGGGATCACCTACGCTTCCGGCTGGGAGCCAACCATTGTGCTCTGCCCTTTGGTCTCACTACAACCCCCAGAGTGTTCACCAAATGTATGGCAGTAGTCACGGCTTACCTGAGACGTTGGGGATTCCAGGTGTTTCCATATCTAGATGACTGGTTTCTCACTGCCACCACCAAGCATCAACTCATTCAGGCAAGGGACACAACCTTAAACCTCTGCACATAAACGGGGATTACCATCAGCTCAGAAAAATCTGCCTTACCGCCATCGCAACAGACTGTTTTTATAGGAGCAGAACTAAATACAGTTACAATGACCTTAAGTCTGCCTCCAATAAGAGTTTGTCTCTTACAAAAACAAATATTAGACTTGCTTCCAAGGACAAAAGCTCCAGTCTCAATGGTACTCAAACTGGTAGGATCAATGAAGGCAGTGATCATAGCCATTGCCATCGCTCGAATGCACATGCAAGTTCTACAATGGCTCCTATTCTCTCAGTGGTACTTTCAGGAACTCCCAATGTCACACCAAATCATCATAATGAATACGTGCAAGAAGGACCTTCAGTGGTGGCTGACATCTCAACAGGTAACTCGGGGCCGTCCATTCGTTCTACCCAATCCCATAGCCACGGTGACCACAGACACTTCCTTGATGGGGGGGGGGCATTATCAGGAAAGAACAGCCTAAGGCACATGGAAGAAACACGAGGCTCATCTGCATATAAATGTTCTGGAGATGAGAGCAGTATTTCTAGTGTTGCAGTCCTTTCAAAACTCTCTACCTCCGGGAACAATTGCAATTCAAACAGACAACATGTCAGTGGTCTGGTACATAAACAAACAAGGAGGAACCAAACTTTATTCCCTGTGTCGAGAGGCCCTGAGAGTATGGCAGTGGGCAAATTCCACCCAGTGCTTTCTGATAGCAATGCACATCCCGGGGAGGTCCAATGTGATAGTAGACATGCTAAGCAGGGCAATTCTTCTGCCTTACGAGTGGTCCCTAAAGAAACAAGTAGCGGAACGGATATTCCACAGGTGGGGCCACCCTTGCTGCGATCTCTTTGCAACCTCAACAAACACGAAATGCAGCAGCTACTTTGCCCTGATCACCCCACCGGGGGATGCCCCAAGGGATGCACTGGTGCACAATTAATTGGCCCCTGGGTCTCTTTTATGCCTTTCCACCTTCCCTCTGAAACCCAACGTATTACAGAAAGCAAAGTCTCTGGGAAGGACCATAATCTTAATTGCCCCTTACTGGCCTTGGCAAATTTGGTTTCTCTTCTTTCAGCCTCATCTTTTGGAAGAACCCTAGATCCTGGACCCAGTTCCGGATCTGCTGACCCATTCATCGGGGGGTCTTCATCCTTCTCTTCATTCCCTCAAACTGACAGCTTGGCTGCTCCAATTCCAACAACAGCCAGGATTTACAACCTCTCAGCAGAGGCCCAACATATTATAACATCCTCCCATAAATCAACCACCAGAAAGTTATATCTTAGCAAATGGAAGACAATTTCTCTATGGGCATCTCAGAATGATGCTGATCCCTACCTAGCTCCGATCCCATCTATACTAGAATTTCTGAATAAACTTTTCAACGAAGGAGCTGCTGCAGCTACCACTGGAGT
Source organism: Protopterus annectens (assembly GCF_019279795.1). Lineage (NCBI taxonomy): Eukaryota > Metazoa > Chordata > Ceratodontiformes > Protopteridae > Protopterus > Protopterus annectens. Next base: position 990,584,391 of record NC_056727.1, read on the forward strand.
TCAATAGCAGCAATCTCAAACTTTCATCTTGGCTTCCAAGGTTCTAATGTCATGTCACATCAACTCTCTAAAGCCTTTCTTAAGGGTACCATTCATTTGAGACCACCAACCAGAGCCCCAGCCATGCCATGGAATCTAAATTTTGTTCTCTCCCTAATTATATTACCTTCTTTCGAACCAGCCTCATCCTGTCATTTGAAATTTCTCTCATGGAAGACAATATGTTTGATAGCTATTACTTCTGCTCGGAGGATTTCTGAGTTACAGGCCTTGACCATCATACCTCCCTATCTGATTTTCCATAATGACAGTTTTGCTCAGAACTAATCCATCCTTCTTACCAAAAGTTTGTTCAGAGACAAATCTTAACCAATCCACTGAGTTGCCAGTTTTCTTTCCTAAATACACAAATAGGATGGAACACATCCTGCACAAACTTGATGTTCATAGACAACTCCGATTTTATTTAGATAGAATGAAACAATTCAGAACAACGGATCAGCCCTTTGGTTTCTTTTTCGGAGTGAAAATAAGGTGCCCCAGTGACAAAAGTCACCTTGTCAAGATGGCTATCAGATTGCATTTCCTTCATTTATAGTTCAGAGAATGCTCCCTTAAAACAAAAAATAAAGGCCCACTCTACTAGAGCTGTTTCAACCTCATTAGCCTTTTCTGCAAGGTTACCATTAGATGCTATTTGTGCATCAGCTACCTGGTCAAGACCTCATCACTTTATCACTCATTACGAAGTAGACAAGCCCTCCAGGGACAGGACCTCCTTTGGTTCCACAGTTCTGAGGAACATTCTTCTGTGAGCCACCCGAGAAAGATGGTGCTTGGGATGCTACCCATCAGTAAGAATGAACGGCGAGATAGAACAACTTCACATAAAGAAGTTATGTACTCACCATAACGTTCCATGTGAGTTGTTCATCTCGCCTTCATTCTTACAGCCCACCCTCCAACCCCTATCCAGTCTACTTGAAGTCTGTTACTCTTTGGTATATAGTGCATTGCCTCTTACGCAGTCCTCAGAGTGGCATATTAATGGTAGTAGGTAGTCAGTTGGCAGCAAACAAGATCTGAGGGAAGACCAGGGTGCATCATGGAATAGGGAGATGGCCTTGAGCTGGTTGAAGACCTCAAGCTTTTGCAGTTGGCCGAGTCGGAGCCGAGGATCGGCTCCGAACCCATCAGTAAGAATGTAGGCGAGATGAACAACTCACATGGAACGTTATGGTGAGTACATAACTTCTTTCTACTGGATATTAACAACATTACCTGGATGCCAGCAAAGAAGAATTTTGAAAAAAAAAAGTAAGGGAAAATTAAAAAAAGTAAAAAAAAACTTGAACCTTACAGCTAGAGTTAGAAGACAAACCATACAGAGAAACTCTGATATTTTTGCAAGATAATCTGGATGGAACAGACCAAGCAACTAGACTAGTGCTCAACAACAAGACTTGTTAATTCAAAAGTCGTTCCTAACAAAACTGTGGCTGAATGATAAAGTATCAAAAACTGGGAATACCGCAGTGTTTGTGGGAAATGATTATTCATAATATGTCAAAAAGAAGAGGAGAAGAAACTTTATCCTGACAATCAGGTGATTTTGAGAGGCAAGTATGAAATTTCAGTTGCTATACCCAACTGTCTTCAGAATATTTTTTAGGATAAAATGTGGTTTTGGATGCAGAACAGGCTATGGAGGAAATAGAAAAACGTTTAGATGACAAAGACTGAGCCAGTAAGCGGAAGAGTCCAATGCTTCTCAATCTTCTAACAGAAAAGCCCAGAGAGACTATGCCAGTGAAACTCTTTCCATTGTTAGAAGTAAAATACTCAAGCAACAGAGAAAGGCCAAGCAGCTGACTATAATAATCAGAAGTACCATGAATCCCCACGGGACACTGGTATGGGGAGATCAAGGTGATCAGGAAGAACACCAGCAATAAAGTGAAATTAGTGAATAAGTGAGAACTGAAAAGCAGCAGTCTCACTAGAAATAGTTTAGACAAGTGAAAGAATGGCTCTGTAAAATCTTACCATAACCATAGATGTCCCTTCTCTTCCATGTTGCAGTATTCTTAGTGTGGGACTCTCCGCCTCAGATGACCCGAACATCGGCTCCTATACAAAAGCTTAAGCCTGGTTGCTGTAGGTACGTGGGATATCACACGCAGGGCCATAAACCAGGGACCTAAAATGTGACGTCTGCACGCACAGACCTTAGAACTTAATTGCCCAGTTGGACAGTCAAATAGTATGAGCCAAATACTACTGTAAAAATAAAACAGAAATAAACGAGCCGAAACACGGCCATGGTATAAACTTTACTTCTGTTTAAAACTATACAAGGTAAGCGCTTTCACAACATGCTGTTGCTTCTTCAGACCATTAAACAACACATTATTACATTCTTAAATAGTTAAAATAATCAAGAAACATCCAATCATATTTAAAAAGCAATTAAAAAATCAATTTTGCATATTTAATGTTCATGCTAAATTGACTTAACCATTCATTTTCAAGTCTAATAAAATTCACCCTATCAAAACCTTACATAATTGTATGATTATATGATTGGAAGTTTCTTAATTATTTTAGCTATTTTAGAATGTAATAATGAAGTGTTGTTTAATAGTCTGAAGAAGCAACTTGTACCGTTTTAAGCTGAAGTAAAGTTTATACCCTGGCCGTGTTTCAGCTCGTTTTTTTTATTTTATTTTTACAGTAGTTTTTGGACATTTCATGAAGAATGAAGCAATCATTCTAATTGCTGGTACGTTTATAATTCTAGTTTTTGTTGTTGATGTGCATCAACCTTGGAGAATGGTGGAAGGGTCAGATACTATCGAGTTGGACTATAATCCTGTGAGTGAGAAAGGTGAATTGTTACCTCACAATCATCTTGGCCTAGTGGAGAGTCGCACTAGCCATAGAAGGAATGGACATGTTGCTAGAGTATCCAAATGCATGGAAGAATTACTGGAATCGAAAGATAATCCTTTATTAAGTTACACTATGTTTAGTGATGAAAATGCAGGACAAGATACAGGTATAGACTTAAATAATTTTAAGAAGGACATGTTCAATCTTGAAGACATTTTGTTCAAATTTAAGAGGTATCAAGCACAAAGGCAACATTTTGAGGCATGCCTTAAACTACAACTCATACCTAGAGGTCTGAGGGTGTTACACATGCCCAATTATGGTGAACATCAACCTGAGCTGCTAAGGGAATGGCAGCAAATTAACTTGGAGACGAGCTTCAGTTACTTAAGACTGCTTGTGAGATTCTCTTTAGAAGAACAGAATAGGTTATTAAATGCAATTAAAGCACAACAGAAAGCTTTATATGATAAATATCCTGATAATAATGTGGACTTAAGACTCTCCCAGCTATTGGATGCGGTGAGTCTGCAGGAAAGGAAACGTCTTCAGACCAAAGTGAAGAAGTTAGAAAGAGATGCAGAGGATTTCCACAAAGGACATCTTTATGTGGCCTAAGAATCGACAGAGCAATGACAGAGCAATACCAATAGTGAACAAACAACTAATAATGAGAAGGAATTGAGTAACACTACACCTATGTCTAATAATAGACTATTCCAGTAAAATGTAGTTGTGGAAAGTCCTATAATAGCTGAAGTGTCTAATACGAAGGAAGATGATGTGTATAATAAAAACGAGACTGAGCCTTGTACAGCCTCTGAAGCTGCCACTGTTTTAGATTATCAACCAGTGGTTTGACCAAAGAACCTTAAAACACTGCACCAGCTAACTAAGACACAGGTTTTTATGAAGCTACCTTTTCTAATTCAACAGAGAGAGGTCGGACATCGGAGTTGATTGGGAAGTTGAGAGAGAACGAAGAGGAAGTATATCAGTGACAATGGAAACAATCACACCATCAAGAGGATGTGGAAGACACAGAAAGTACAGTTGTGTACACTTACCATAAACATAGATGTTCGAGTGTATTCACTGTTACAGTCATTACATTTGGGTTATCTGCTTGCAGGTAGCCCTCAGTCGGCCTGATTAACAAAGTATTGGGTCCTGCGTGAGTTGCTGTCCCTTCTTCCATGACGTCAGGTCGTCAGAGGTATAAAACATGCAGCCGACGCCATTACATCAGTTTTTCTTGCCCCAGATGTCAGGTGCCCCCCAAAAGGGGAGCAATTAAATATAAAAGTACAATGATATACCTCCAACAAAAAAGCAAATATAGCAAAAAGGCTTTTAAGCATAGTAAAGGAAAGCAGAGGTATAGCCAAAAGAAGTTAGGGGGCTGGAGGGAGGGTAACCAGGACTGCAACAGTGAATACACTCGAACATCTACATTTATGGTAAGTGTACACAACTGTACTATGTTCTTCATGTTTCACTGTTGCAGTCATTACATTTGGGTAGATTCCCAAAGCTATGGTTGGTAGGAGGAATTTAGATAGCATTAGGACCAGCTATAAGGCCCTGCAAGACTGCAGTAGCAAAGCCAGCTCTGGATTTAGAGAAAATTGGCAAATGATAATGCTTGGTGAAAGTATGTACAGAGCTCCAGGTAGCAGCTTCTAGGATGTCCCTGGTAGCGACGCCTCTGAGAAAGGCTGTAGAGGTAGATGCAGCCCTGGTGGAGTGAGGTCTGATACACTGGGGAATAGATTTTCCATGGTGCTTATAGCAGAAAAGAATGCAATGGCCTAACCATTTAGAAATGGTTTGCTTTGAAATAGCCTTCCCCTCTGCCCCTGCAGGAAATGCTACCAGCAGTTGTTCAGATTTCCTTTGAGGTTTAGTCCTGTCCAAGTAGAATCTGAGTTGTCTGTGCACTTCTAAGGAGTGCAGTATCCGTTCCCCTTTTTTCTGTGGACTGGGAAAGAAGGTTGGCAAATGAATGGACTGATTAAGAGGCAAAGTGGATACCACCTTGGGCATGAAGGACGGATTGGTTCTGAGGAACACCCTGTCCGCATGAAAGATGATGAAAGGCTCCACTGCCATAAGGGCCTGTAATTCGGATACCCTTCTAGCTGAAGTGATTGCTAAAAGGAAAGCTGTTTTCCAAGAAAGAAATGTTAAGTCTGCAGTAGCAGCTGGCTCAAAAGGAGGTAGAGTGAGTTTCTCCAAAACAAAGTTAAGGTCCCAGGCTGGGGTTGGAGCTCTCCTGGGTGGTCTCAAATTTTTGGCCCCTCTGAGGAACTGCTTGAGCAGTGGATGAGAGAAGGGGGGGGTTCTATGTTATAATGAGCTGAAATGGCTGAGGCGTGGATTTTAATGGAGGAAAAGGACAGGCCCTTGTGAAGCATCTCAGTTAAGTATTGTAAAATCTGAGGTAAATTGGGCACTGCTGTGCTCATCCCTTGAGATTGGTTCCAGGCACACAATCTTTTCCATTTTTCAGCATAGGATTTTCTAGTGCTAGGCCTCCTTGCCTCTAAAATGATATCCATCACAGGTTTACTAAGGGATGGTAAAGGAGAGATTATGTAATTAGCCAGGCTGCAAGGTTCAGTGTTAGAAGCTGAGGGTGCAGAATCTGGTTCTCCTGTTGAGGCAACAGGAAAGGAGTCTAAGGCAGGTGCCATGGGGATAACCGTGACACACTGCGCAGGAGGGGGTACCAGTGTTGGCGGGGCCAGTCTGGAGCAATCAAAATCATCCTTGGTTTGTCCTGTTTGATTTTTAGTAGTACTTTGGAGAGTAGAGTCTGAGGGGGGAAGGCATAGACTGATAGGTTTCTCCAGCTGAAGGACACAGCATCCACTTTCCAGGCTTGTTTGTGGGGAGTCATTGTGCAAAATGTGTCCAACTGGTAGTTCTGGGGAGAGGCAAACAGGTCTATATCTGGGCTCCCCCATTTGCTTGTCAACATGTTGAAAATCCTTGGTTCCAGTTTCCACTCGTGTGGGTCCATGAGGTTTCTGCTTAGTCCGTCTGTCAGTGCATTTAATCTTCCTGGCAGGAATTGAGCTTGTAGGTGCACTTGGTAGCTCAAGGCTGTGTTCCACATTGCCATGGCTAGTCTGCAGAGGGGGTAAGAATATGTACCCCCTGCTTGTTTATGTACCACATAACAGTGGTGTTGTCCGTCTTTACCATTAGTTGTCCTGGAAGAATGTGGTCCTTGAAGGCTGTCAGAGGATTCTGTATACTAAAATTTCTTTTTGATTGATATGTAGGTGCATTTGACTTGGGTTCCATTTGCCCTGAATGCACTTCTCTGCCAGGTGAGCCCCCCATGCATAGTCTGATGCATCTGTTGTTAGGGTTTGGGTGGCAGGGGGTGGTGTTTATGGTAGTCCCTTGTTTTGGTGGCAGGCCTCTGCCCACCACAGGAACTCTAGGCGTAGGCACGGTATGATAGGAATCATTGCTTCTAGATCCTGAGAATGTTGACACCATAGGCTTTTCAGATACCACTGTAGTTTCCTCATATGCAGTCTTGCATATGGAATTAGAAGAATGCAGGAGGCCATGAACCCCAAGGCTTGCAGTATTTGTCTTGCAGATAGCAGGGTTTTTGTGGCCACTTGTTTGAAGTAGATTGTAAAATGAATTTGTTTCTCTGGCATGAGGTAGGCCATCTGGGAAGCTGTATTCAAGCTTGCTCCCAGGAATATAATTTGTTGACAGGGCATCAGGTGTGACTTCTTTTCGTTTATGGTGTACCCCAGACAAGTTAGAATCCTTTGTACAAAGGCCAGATAATTCAAAAGTATGTCCTGGCTTTCTGCCTGAATTAGACAATCGTCCAGGTATGGGTATATTTGAATATTTCTTTGCCTGCAAAATGCAATAACTGGAACTAGGCACTTTGTGAATACCCTGAGCGCAGCAGATAAGCCAAAGGGCAGTGCAGAGAACTGATAGTGCGTGTACCCTGCTTTGAAGCATAGGTATCTTCTGCAAGATTCCCTGATTGGGATGTGCAGGTATACTTCTTTTAAATCTAGTGTTGCCAACCAGGCATCTTTGCCTAGCATAGGAAGTAATTGGTGAAGAGTCAGCATCTTGAATTTTGGAATCTCCAAAAAGGTGTTTAGAGTAGACAGATACAGGATAGGACACCATGAATTGTCTTTTCTGAGTACCAGGAAAAGTCTCGAGTAGAAACTTTGTCCCTTTTCCCTCTTCTGGTACCAGTTCAATAGCCCCCATGCTTAAGAGAAAGTACTTATTTTTTGGCCTCTGCCCACTGATTTGGGGGTAGGTCCTGCCACCCGCTTGGTGTTGGCAACATGTGGAAGTGAAATCTGTGTTCCTGGGACACTATATTTAAAACCCATTTGTCCTGGGTAATGATTTCCCAGTTCATTGCATGAAGAGCAATCTTTCCCCCCAAAAGGGGCAGTCAGTTGATAAGTGCTTGGAAATTTTAAAAGGAAGTCATTGAGACAGTTTACCATAGGGGTGAGTCTTAATACTCCCAGATTTGGAAGTGGTGGCCCCCCACTGCTTAGTCCTGTGTGTCCCCTGGGACTGAAACCTGGGGTTTTTGCTGTGTCTGGGTTTAGCTTGAGAAGACCTGGAAGGGGCTGGAAAGGACCAATTCTTACAGGGCCAGTGCCTACTAAATCTAGGAGGCTGAACTTGTAAGAAATCCTTAACAGTTTGCATAGATTTAGCTTCATCTTCCATCTTTTTAAGAACTTCCTCAGCCTTGTTGCCAAACAGGCGGTCCTAATTTAAGGGAGCATCCAACAATTTAGCTTTAACATGATCAGGCAAAGATTGTTCCTTAAGCCAAGCATGCCTTCTGAGCACAGACCCAGTAACAGGGCCTTCAAGAGGCCTCTAATGAATCAAAACCACATTGCAAAGTATGTTTTCCAACTTGTTCAGCAGAATGCATTAAATCCTGTAATTCTTTATTTTCCACACAGTCAGGAATCAACATCATTTTCTGTTTAAGCAATCCAATAACATGTTGCTGATACTTTAACATATGAAAGTGACAGCTTAAAGCCCCAATGGCCACGGTTGCAGAAGTGTAAACCTTACCCCATCTATCCAGCGCCCTGGAGTCTCTATCAGAAGGGGTAGGAGTTTTAGCAGTAGAAGCCTTAATGCCCTTGGGCCCCTGTGAAATAGTATCTGGATCCGCAATAGGATTTTTAAAAAGGAACTTATGAGACTCAGGGACCCTGTAGCATCTGTCTGGTTTTCTGGGAGCAGGAGATAAGGAATCAGGGGCCAAACAAGACTCCGTAAAAGCATCATCAACAATGTCTAGTACAGGAGGAATAGCTAAAGGCCTATGCTGAGGTAGGAGTAAGAAATCCCTAAGCCTCTTTTTTTTTGAATCAGAAAAATCCTGACTTTCCCAGTGGAAATGCTCCCTTAGAGTATGTAAGATTTCTCCAAAAGAAAAATCCTCTGGAGGGGAGGCAGAGGGAATGGAGTCCTCTGCATCAGAATCCTCATAAGTAGATAAGGGCACATCCAGATCATCAAAAGAATCAGAAAAAACAGAATCCTGGTCAGAAGATTCATAAACCACTTCAGTCCTAGGCCTCTTAGAAAGGTGGGGTTGGCTATCCCTGATTAGAGTTATTAGATTTTCAGCCATTTTTATCATTTGTTTTTTAGGCACAGAGGCCTGAGCATGTGGCCTCAGCGTCATTTTTTTTTAGGCATGGTTAGAGATTTAGGCCTAAGAGAAGGAGGAGGAGTCTGTTTAATATGCAAGTCCGTAGGCCTGAATACACCCTCAGAAGCCGGTGCCTGCACAGCAGCTCCGGACCCACCCAAGGTAGAGACATCCACGGGTTCCATAGTTGAAGCATCTCGCGGCAAACCGGACTTCGAATGGGTCTCAGTAGAGGCCTGCGAATCAGAAGTAGCGCGTATCAGGGGCTGCGAAAGTGCCTCACTGAGTACTGGCGACTGGCTTAGGAGAAGAGTCGTCGGCAGTTTTGGACCTCGGCGGCCTGTCTCTGTCTTTATCTTTGTGTTTTTTCAGAATCCCGGTAGTCGGATGGCTAACCGACAACATTTCTGGATAATTAAACCGAGAACCGAAATATTTAGAAGCAAAAATAGACAGACGACGGATAGTGAGCGGATTAAATAAAGCACAAAACCGACAGCAAAGTACGTTCTGGTCAGGGCCTAGGCAAGGAATACAGTATGAATAAAAATCTTTATGAGGTATTTGCTTTCCACAAGTAATGCAATTATTAACTTTTACTGACATTGGTATGGAGCAAGAAAAAAAGTTTCCCCAACAGGGTACTTAGCTTTAGTTGAAGACTTCGGCTCTGAAACTCGAAAATGAAAATTTCAGGAGTCGGCCGACCGGCACTTGCGAACTGCTTCTGCTTCGGACACCGCATGGCAAGAAAGACTGATGTAGTGGCGTCGGCTGCATGTTTTATACCCCTGACAACCTGACGCCATGGAAGAAGGGACAGCAACCGACGCAGGACCCAACACTTTGTTAATCAGGCCGACTGAGGGCTACCTGCAAGCAAATAACCCAAATGTAATGACTGCAACAGTGTAACATGAAGAACATCATTCACTGATATGGAATATTTCCAGTTATCAGTTGACGCATAGTGATATAACCTTATTAGAGAAAGAGTTGTCTTTCATCCCTTCACAATATGCTGACATTACAGAGACAATATTGGACTTGAATATATTTCTTCGTAATGTAATGTTGAAATTAAATTATGGCATGATGCATAACCCTCAAAATATTTTTAGAAAACCAAGCACAATGATGCCTGCGTTACATCCGTTGGAGACATTTGTTAAGACTTGTACCAAAGAGTTGCACCATAGATATAACAGTAAAGGTAAGAAAAACATTATAATAATATTACTTTTGATGAGAAACGTTCATTACATAACCTACAGAACAATAAAAATATTACTATTAAACCAACAGATAAAGGAGGCCCTACAGTAATAATGGATACGAGTTATTATGACTACACTATGGAGGCCATGTTATCAGGTATAAGCACATATAGACAGACAACTCAGGTAGATATAAAGTTAATAAAAACACATGTAGACAATAAGATAAATGAATTAATTATTCATAGAGTTGTCCCCTTGGAGTTGGCAAATTAGTGTAATATTGAACATCCACTATTATACAAGGTATTCTGAAAATACATAAGGATCCTACGAAACCATCACTGACACCAATTGTTAATGCAGCAGGATGGCTAACCGAACCATTCTCTATATATTTGAAAAGCATTTAAGACCAATTTTGAATAATAATCGGCATATATTGAGAGAGAGAGACAGAAATTTTTAGGAGACTCATTTGCATTTGCATCTGGAAATATAGAAATAAGATCTATGTATTTAGTGACTATGGACGTAAGATCGCTACTTGCTGCTATACCTAATGATGAAGGGAGTCATGCCCTTAAGATATACTTGACCAAATATAGTTCTAAACTTATACAAACCGTTACAGAATTTATGAAGGTAGTGTTATCATTTAATGTGTTTGTATTTAAAAAGAAATATTATCTACATATTGATGGTTTAGCTATGGGCACAGCTTGTGCAAATAGCTACACCAACATGGTAATGGCCACCTGGAAGGAAAAGTATGTGATCAATAAAACAAGGTATGGTACACACATTCCCTTCTATCAACTTTTTTTATGACATTTTCCTCTTATGGGCAAGTTCTGTGAATGAGTTTAATAAGTTTACAGAGTATATACATAATATGACAAACTTCTTGAGGTTTGATGTTAAGATTAGTTTAACAGAGATAAACTTTCTGGACGTATTGGTTATGAAGAAATAAGAGGGGGGTTTGACACCAAGATACATCGTAAAAGTTGTTATAGGAACAAATTGTTACATCACAAAAGTATGCACCCTAGTCATGTTTTTTAAAATATAATAAAGGGCCAGGGAATAAGAATATCTAGGCTTAATGCAAATAAGGATGACTTTGACGAAGAATTAAGTAATTTGACTAAGAATCTTATGAACAGAAGATATAAAAGTTCTGAGGTAGAGAACGCTATTCTGCAATACTGTTGGCTTAAGATAAACTACACCCAAACGTTATTATTCTGATCAATCACCGAACACAATCAGAAATAGTAGGTTGTAAGACAGTCAGCACAGAATCTCTATCTATTATAGTAGTGTTGTAAAAGATGTAAATGAAATTATACAGAAGCATTGGGATATTCTTATTACACAGAAAAAAATTAGAATGACAATTGGTGATAAACCCAGGTTCATATATAAAAATAAGAAATCTGTTAAAAGGATATTATGTAGTAAGTATGAAGAAATGGAGCCAGAACAAATTAAAGGAAGGGAACTCACCCTTGTGGCACATGTAATTATTGTGAATATTTAAATACATCCGGAGTACTTACACATCCTGTACCTAACAGGAGATATGAATTTGAGGTTTCACAGATTGTGATAGCAAGAACATAACATATTTGGTACAATGTATATGCTGCCAATCATTTTATGTAGGTAAAACCAATAGATGGTTAAAGGAGAGAATCTGGGAACATCTTTATGCCATCAGAATTAAGTTACAATCTAATGCCGTAGCCAAACATGTTTTAAAGAATAATACACAACACTCATTTATGTTTATCGTTATAGAAATAGGAAATGGTTTGTTTGGAGACTGCCTTGCCCAGGGCTCTGGGGTGGAAGGATACAAATAGCTGGATGGATTTTCTGATGGACTTAGTTTTGTCTAAATAAAACTTCAGTTATCTGTGCACATCCAGAGAATGGAGTATCCTCTCACTGTTACTAGTAGGAGAGGGGAAGAAGGTACGCAGGTGAATGGACTGGTTTAAAGACAGTTCGTTGACCGCCTTGGGCACTGAAAGAAGGGTTGATGCACAGAGTAACCCTGTCCATGTGGAAAATAGTGTGAGGTGGGCAGGCCATGAGAGCTTGTAACTCTGTATTGCAGAGCTGGCTTGCTCAAATGGAGCCAGTGCGAGTTTTTCTAGGACAAAGTTTAAGTCCCAAGGTGGTGGCTTTCTTGGTGGTCTGACGTGCAAGACCCCTTTCACGAACAATTTAACATCTAGTCCGGACAGCAGAGGGGGGGTCTAGGGGTAAGCAGGCAGAGATTGCAGATAGGTGGACTCTAACTGAGGAATATGAAAGACCAGCCTTGATAAGTTCACACACATAAGTTAGGAATAGAGGAACATCCGCTAGAAAGGGATCCCTATGCTTTTTGAGATACCATTTGGAGAATCTTTCCCATTTTGAGATGTAGGATCTCCTTGTAGTAGGTTTCCTGGCCTCCCCAGGACTGAAAGCACGTCCGCAGAGTAGTGGTGTCGGAAGAGAAGTTTCTCACCCATGTGTTAGGCATAATATCTGTAGGTGAGAATGAATGAGTGTTCCCTTCTGCTGTGTGAGTAGGTCCACCTTGTGGGGTAACGTTTGGTGACTGGCCTTGGCAATAGATAGCAGTAGGGGGGAAACAATGCTGCCTTGGCCAATAGAGAGTCACCATCAAAATTTTTGGTTTGCCCTTCCTGATCTTCAGAAGGACCTTTGGAATGAGAGGGAAGGGGGGAAATGCATATAGAAACTGTCCTCTTCCATGAAATGTTGGAGGCGTCCACCCTCCAGGTTACTGGGGAGTGGTCCTTGGTGCAGAATTTTTTCAATTGTCTGTTCTGGGAGGAGGCAAACAAATCTACTTGAGGTGTGCCCCACTGGTGGACAATGTCCAGAAAAACTTTCCTGTTCAACATCCACTCGTGATGTAGAGAGGATGATCTGCTGAGAACATCGGCCTGTTAGTTGTCTTGGGATCGGATGCAGGTTGCCTGCAGGGATAAGTTGTTTCTGGAGGCTAGGTCCCAAATCTGTATTGCTATCCTGCATAGGAGATAGGAACAGGTCCCTCCTTGTTTGTTGAGGTACCACATGACTGTGGTATTGTCTGTGAAGATTTGAAGGGATTTGGCTGCAGGATTGGAAGAAAGGCTTTCAGGACCAAAAGAACTGCTGTCATCTCCCTCACATCAATATGTTTTTTCCATAGGGTAGAATGCCAGTTCTCCTGCACCTTCAGGCCCTTCATGGTAGCCCCCCAGCCCAGGTCTAATGCATCTGTATGCATGTATTGAGCTGGTGTGGGGTGGAGTGGAAGGCCTGGGTTCATTTGAATTTGCATGCCTTTGATTCTGCAATAGGCTATTGCTGGGACCAGGCATTTTGTGAATACCCTGGGTGCAGTAGATAAACCAAAGGGCAAGGCTGTAAATTGAAAGTGAGAACAGGGCCCAGTAAAATGTAAGTACTTTCTGTGAGAGGGTTTTATGGGGATGTGGAGGTAGGCCTCCTTGAGATCTAGCGTGGTCATGAATGCCTGGGTTGGCAATAGTGGAAGAAAGGTCTGGAGGGATAACATTCTGAAGGATGGAACTCTTAGGAAGAGGTTTAGAAAGGACAGGTCCAGAATTGCCCTCCAAGAGCTGTCCTTTTTTGGTACTAGAAATAACCTTGAGTAAAAACCTTTTCCTTCTTCTCCTGGAGGGACGGGTTCTATAGTTCCATGGTTCAGAAGATCCTGCAGAATCTGGGGAATAAGGTGTAGTTGATTCTTGTTTGGGAATGGAATGCCCCTTGAAGGGGGGAGTCTTTCTTTCCAAGAGAGGAAATATCCCTCTTCTACTATTGCTATAACCCAGCAGTCTGTGGTGATAGTTCTCCAAAGGGGTAGGCAGTGGGAGAGGCAGGCTCACAGGGGGAGGTGGGCAAGGCAGTCACACGCTGTTGGAGCCATTTCTGTCATAAAAGGGCTGTCTTTGGGTTGGTTGAGAGGAAGTTGGTCTGGAAGTGGTCGGTCTCCTAGCTCCTCTCTTATGTCTGGAAGAGGAAGGCGTAGCAGAGGAGGGGGTCCTCTTGACAAAGGTAGTTTTGGCTGGGTAATTCCTGTATTTAGGAATGGGGGCACCAGAAGGCGAACCCAAGAATATCTGTGTAGTACTGATGTGGAAGCAGCACACCTGGCAGAATCCTCTGCTGCATCATAACTGCATCTAATTGAATATCTGGCCAGTTGAGAAGCCAGGGACAGTTTTGATGCTACCTCTGTCTTGTTAGTGGAGTCAGATAAGGAGGACAGGAGATTAGAGGCTTGGGATACTAAGTCCAAGGCATATCTTATCATATGAGTTTAGTAGTTGATAGCTCTGACAGCTACAGTGGAGGTGGTATAAACCTTCTTGCCTATCCTGTCCATATTCTTACTGTCCTTGTAGTAGGTAAAAGGGACGAGGAGGGTATTAATCTTGACTGCATTTCAGGGGATACAGCAATCTATCCCGGGTCTGCCAAGGGGGGTTTCACCAGGAATTTCTGTTCATCAGGCACCTTGTAGAAAATGGTCAGGTCTCTTAGGGACAGGTGGCTGTGAATCAGGATTTTTTTGATGCTGACGAAAATCGATCAATATACGGGTATAACTGGATGGATGGTAGATGGCGAGGGAGATTCTACTTGTAGTAATTCAAAATATATTTGAGTTTCAGTCATCTGAGAAATATCCCATTTGAAATATTCTTTCATTTTGGTAATCATCTCACCAAAGGTGATGTCCTCTGGGGGACAGTCCCCTTCTATGGATTCCTCATCAGGGGAATAGTATTCCAATGGAGAGGCAATCTGTGATGAGTAAGTAATTGACTCATCAGATGATGAGGAGCAAACCTCCTCTTCTTCTTCTCCTCCATGAGAAGTGGGAAGATGGACTGAAGTAGCTGAGGCAGGCCTAGAGCTGAGAACAGGAACGTTGGTTCCCCCGCGACATCGGTAGAAACCGACATCTGAGCTACCTCCGTGGACATGCCAGACATTACTTCAGAAGCAGCTTCCTCAAGGGGAGTCAAAGAAGTAGATGTCTCTAACGGATGTCCCTTAAATCCTAAATCGGAAGCTGGTGGGGCATCCGATGGTGGAGGGGCAGTAGTAGTACGCCGTGACAACTTGGCCTTTTTGCGTGGAGGCTCGAGCTGGGCGTCCAACTCTGGATCCATCCCAAGTGCTAACTTCTTTAGCCTCTGGTTTGCTAAGTACAGATTAAGAGTGGCCAGATGGCTTCTGAGCATCTTTGGGACAAATGATTGGCAAATTGGACAAGAGGTATGGTCGTGTTCCTAGCTTAGGCAAAAAATGGTTGTGCGAGTCTTTATGTGTAATTTGATGCCTGCATCGGCATTTACCCTTCTTAGCGGACATAGGCTAAAGGGGGGGGCAGCAAACCAAGCTCAACCAATAGCAAAAAATTAAATCCCCAACGGGGTACCTAGCTTTAAACATCTTGATAGTAGAGTGATGTGATCAATCTGACGTTCGACTGTGGCTGAAAAGTTCTGAGGTCTGGGTCTGTGCGTGCAGATGTCACATTTAAGGTCCCTGGTTTATGGCCATGCATATGACATCCCATGCACCTACAGAAAGCAAGCTTAAGCTTTTGTATAGGAGCTGATGCTCAGTTTGCCTGAGGCAGAGAATCCCACACTAAGAATACTGCAACATGGGTACAGAAGGCCATCTGTGGTTCTACAAGAACTGGATGAAAAAAGCTGGAAGTCTATTGATTGTTAAAAATGGTGGGAAACAGTAAAGCATAAACCCCACTTACGTCATTAACATCTAGAAAGACAATGAAAGGACTCTACTTCCACACCAGGTAGATGGATTGCTGACACTGCAGTAAAGCATAAGGGGGGTGCTGCACACCTGAGTGTGTCATCCTTCGGATGAGACATTAAACCAAAGTCCTACCTGCTTGAGTTGGTGGTAGCTCAGGTGGATACAAAAGATCATCATTCCTTTTCTTCTTTTAACACTTCATGCAACCTTTACTGAAAGCAGCATAGCAGAGTCTGCAGTTTGAATACAAATGGGATTTTTACCAGACAGCATGCAATACAGCCCCCCCACCTCCTTTAATTTAACTTTGTATTCATCCCTACACATCGTGCATGCATCACTAGAGCTAATTTTATATATTACTGCCTATTTATTTCCATCATACAACACATTAATTTTATTTTTCATTCACCCTCTCTCTACTTCTTTTCCCCTTCTTGCTCCACTTTCATATAACCTTTACTGAAAGCAACATAACACAGTTTGTATGAAAACAAATGGAACTTTCACCAGACAGCATGTAGTATCTCCCTTCAGTTAGATACAATCTTTCATTTTAAAGTGACTGAAGATTGTTCTCCTTCAGCTGCCTAATATTACCATCTTTTCCCACCTCTATTCTACACTGCTTTCATTCCCCTTCTGCATTTTCTCAATTGTTATCCCTTTTACTTTTGCGGTGCATTTACTGTGAGTTAAGAGGGGATGGGGTTTGGAAAAGCCTTCTGCCTCTTGTGTGTTTTTATTAAAGAAAAGTCTGAGAAAACATGACAAGGGCTCAAACAGAGATGAGAAGCAGCGACTACACACAAGCTCAGCCTGACAATCGTTAGTATGTGTTTGTAAGCTGAAAGATGGAAAAAAAGAAGTTATGTACTCACCATAACGTTCCATGTGAGTTGTTTATCTCGCCTTTATTCTCAATGACGGGTATAGCAAAGCTCAAGGTTTGCCAGTAGCTCGAGACCAAGCCCCTTATCCCATGATGCACTGCTGGAATTACCTCAGATCTTGTTTGCTGCGGGTATATATACCCCTGTAAGGGGAGCACTCCCCAAGAAGGGAGAAGAAGTACTGAACAACCAGGATGATACTAGCCTCTAGGTCAACTGTCAGCCCGGAGGGGGATGGAGGGAGGGACGTGAGAATAAAGGCGAGATAAACAACTCACATGGAATGTTATGGTGAGTACATAACTTCTTTATGTGAAGTTGTTAAATCTCGCCATTTATTCTCACTGATGGGTAGCGTCCCTAGCACCCGCAGTCCTGGGTGGCTCACAGGAGTATATTTTTCAAGACCGTGGAACCAAAAGAAGACCTGTCCCTGGAAGCCTTATCTACTTTGTAATGAGTGATAAAGGTATGAGGCTTAGACCAAGTGGCTGCAGCACAAATGTTGTCAAGGGGCAATTCAGCTTGAAAAGCAGAAGACGTAGAAACGGCTCTGGTTAAATGAGCCTTTGCTTTGTGTGGCAAAGGTATGTTAGCATTTGCATGAACAAATGAGATACAATCCGATAACCATTTTGAAAGGGTTGTCTTAGCCACTGGTCTACCTTTTCTGGCCTCCGAAAAGGATACGAAGAGTTGATCTGATTTTCTAATATCCTTAGTTCTATCAAGATAAAATCTGAGCTGTCTATGTACGTCAAATTTGTGCAGCATGTATTCCAATTTGTTGGAATGGTTGGGAAAATAGACTGGCAACTCAATGACCTGATTGATATTGGACTCGGAACAGACTTTAGGCAAAAAGGAGGGGCTTGTTCTGAGAGATACTCTATCATCATGGAAAATCATGTAAGGAGGTCTGATAGATAATGCTTGAAGTTCTGACACTCTGCAGGCAGAAGTAATAGCCACTAGAAAAATAGTTTTCCAGGACAAAAATTTGAGATCACAAGATGATGCTGGTTCGAAGGGGAGAAGGGTTATTTGAGACAGCATAAAATTCAAATTCCAGGGAGAATAAGGGATTTTGACAGGATGTCTCATGAAAAACACCTTTAAAAAAAAACTTAGATAACGTATGGGCCATAACATTTAACCCATCGATCCAAGGTGGAAATTTGATAAGGCGGCTAACTGAACCCTAACTGTGGCAGCTGCTGCTCCTTCCTTAAAAATCATTGTCAAAAACTTTAAAATGGACGACAGAGGAGCTCGGAAAGGGTAAATTTTTTGTATACTGGCCCAAACTGAGAACCTTTTCCACTTACTGTGATATAGTTTTCTGGTGGATGGCTTATGAAAAGACAATAGAATTTGTCTTGTGTCATCTGAGAGTGAATGAAGCCTGGCTATTGGGGAAGTGGATCAGCCAAGCAGTCAGCTTTAGAGACTGCAATGAAGGATGGAGGTTCCCCGACGGGTGTGTCAGGAGGTCTAGAACTGGGTCCAGGATCCATGGATCCTCCAGCAGATGATGGTGAAGGAAAGGGTACCAAATCTGTCGAGACCAATGAGGGGCAATGAGGATAGCAGTCCTTCTCAGCGATTTTGCTTTCTGTAAAAACCTGGGTATCAATGGAATAGGTGGGAATGCATATAGGAGACCCGGAGGCCGTACGAGTGCGTCTCTCGAAGGATGTCCCGGAGGTGGTATCAGGGCAAAGTAGCTTCTGCATTTAGTATTGATGTGACTGGCAAAGAGGTCGCAGCAAGGCTGGCCCCATTTGCAGAAAATCAAGTCCGCAACGTGTTCGTTGAGAGACCACTTGTGAGGCAACATGATTGCCCTGCTCAGCTTGTCCGCTATCGCGTTGGATTTCCCCAGGATGTGCATTGCCAACAGAAAACACTGGGATGACACAGCCCATTGCCATACCCTGAGGGCTTCTCGACAAAGGGGGTAAGACTTGGTTCCGCCCTGTTTGTTCAAGTACCAGACCACTGACATGTTGTCTGTCTGAATTGCAATTGTCCCTAGAGGAAGACAGTCCTGGAAGTTGGAAATACTGCAACGCCAGAAGTACTGCTCTCAACTCCAGAACATTGATATGCAGATGTGACTCTTGATCCGTCCATGTGCCTTGGGCAGTCTTTCCCTGAAAATGCCCCCCCCCCACCCTTTCAGGGAAGCATCTGAGGTCACAGTGGCTACTGGGGGGGGGCACAAAGGGTCTTCCTATTGTGACATGTAGAGACGTCAACCACCACCGAAGGTCTCTCTTGCAAGAATTTGTGATGAGAATCATATGGTTCATTGGTAACTTCTGGTAAGACCATTGAGTGAACAGGAGCCATTGAAGAATTTGCATATGCATCCTTGCGAGTGGAATGGCTAGAATTGCTGCCACCATCAAACCTAGTACCTTCAAGACCTCTGCGGTTGTAGCTCAGTTCTTTGACATCAATGAGTTGACGTGTTGGCGAAGAAGTGAGACCCTTTCGACTGGAAGATGTAGGGTGGTGGTTGAGGTAGCTAACTCTGCTCCTATAAAGACAGTATGCTGCAATGGCGACAAGGCAGACTTTTTGAAGTTGACTGTAATACCCAAGTGGTGGCAGAGTGTCAGAGTTGATGCCTGGTGGTAGCAGTGAGGAGCCAATCGTCTAGATATGGAAACACCTGGAATCCTAGATGCCTCAGGTGAGCCATGACCACTGCCATGCATTTGGTGAACACTCTGGGGGCTGTAGTGAGACCAAAGGGCAGGGCTAGAAACTGGCAGTGATTGGCTTCCAGACGGAAACGCAGGTGATCTCTGGAGCATCTGTCCATCTTTATGTGGCAGTACGCATTCTTGAGATCGATGGAGCACATCCAATCACCTTTCCCTAGAAAGGGAAGAATGGCCTGAAGCGTGGCCATTCAGACCTTCTCTTTCTTTACAAATTGGTTGAGTCTGCTGAGGACCAAGATAGATCCCCAGTCCCCTGTTTACTTTGGAATCAAAAAGAATCTTGAGTAAGTTACGAATCCAACTTGGTCTGCTGGGACTGGCTGGATGACTTTTTTCTAGCAACTTGCGGACCTCTATGGTTGCTTGTTCCCTGAGACTGGGTGGAATATCCGGGATTCTGTTTACAGGAGTGGGTTGGGAAAAGAACGGTATGAAATACCCCCCTGGAAATGATGCTTTGTACCCAGGTATCAGATGTTATGTTTAGCCAGGCTACTGGGTACAAAGATAAGCAACCCCTGACTGCCTCCAGAACCGGACAGCCGGGTCTTCTTTCAGGAGCACTGGTAGGGCTGCCCAGAGAACTGGCCTCTGTCACCCTGCTGTTGCGGACCCCCCTGCCGCACGGGTGCCATCTTCCATTATAACTCCCTCCTCTGCCTCTAGAGGGGGTTTCTCCACATGTGTCCTGAAAGGCTCCCTGTGCTTTTCGGAACCACATTTTTCCGCCCTTAGGACCCTTGGGATAGGGCCAAGTAGGGGTAGAAAAATGGACTCCAACTGCAAATGGAGTCTTGCCTTCCTGCTCACAACTGGTTAGAGTTTCCTTTACTTTGGGCCCAAACTGAGATGAGTCATCAAATGGGGTGTTGATAAAGGAAGACTTGAAAGGCTCCGCAAAGGAACAGAGATGCATCCAGGCTTGTCTACGCAGAGCAATGCCTGAACTAGCGGCTCTACTCGAACCATCAGCTGCATAAGAAATGAGGCGCATGGATGAGTTCACAATCGAGTTTAGGGTAGCGAGCTGTGTGTTAACTTTGTCGGCAACCCCTGCAGCTACCGTACCCTGGAGATTATCTCCTAGCTCTTTCAGGAGATCTCTTTGTAGTCTTGTAAAATGGGTTAAATAGTTCAGTGATAGACGGGAAAAAGTCGCTGAACTAAACATGCGCTTCCCATATCTATCCATGATCCTAGAATCTCTGTTAGGAGGATGAATAGATGAGGATGTCTCAGACGTTTCCTTTTTGGTGGCTGCAGCCACCACCATGGCATCAACAGGCACTCCCTTAGTCAAAAAGGCTTTGTCCACTGGGGCAGAGATGAACTTATTTGGCTTCCGAGGGACAGGTTCCATGGCTTCTGGAGACTCCCATGCCTTATGAGAGATCAGCTCCATGAGCTCATCATAAGGCGGAGACACCCAAGAAGTGGAAGGTTGAGACCCAAAAGCCTTCAAGAGCACTGACTCGTCTTCAGTAGGGCTTTTGGACTGCCAACCGCCCCTCTGATTAAGGATCTCTAATATCTCCGCAAAGGAGATATCCTCAGAGGGGAATCGAGGGGACCCTTCTGACTCATCCAAGTCAATGTCAGGTGTCAAAGACTCCTGTGGCGTGTCCAAGTGCCTCCTCTTGCACAGTCTCTTCCTGGGTACCTCCTCAGTGGGGGGATCTGGGGAGGTCTCAGAAGAGCAGGGGGCACCCTGTGGGACTACTTGAGGATCAGGGTCTCTACGCTTGGGTGGACCGGTAGAAGCAGGAGTGGACACAGGCGCTTGAGGGGAGGAGGAAGCCAGACCTGTTGCTGAAGATGTCTTTGGAGACAGGACTCTCCTCATGGCATCGAACGCACCATGGCTCCGACAAGAAGGGGTAGACGGCTCCGAAGGGACCGTCCAATCCTCCCGCACCGAGGCCATGGGCTCCAAGCCCGAGAGAGGAGCCGAGCTCATCTGAGCCGAAGCCCCAAGAGGAAGAGTCAGCACCGATAAATCGGTATGACTATCCTCTCCGGACCTGACAGGAGAGTGTCGGCTCCTAGAGTCCCCGGTCGGCACCAAGGACGTCTGAGTAGATGGAGCCGATAACACCGGTGCAGGTCTCGGCTCAACAACTATCAGGTCAGGCTCCTTCTGCTCCGAAAGTCCATTACGGCTCGGAGGAGGAGTAGCCAAATCCGGGTTAATGGTCTTTGGCTCCGACGACGGCGTCAGAGCCGACAACAATTTAGCAAGGCCTGGTGCCCGTAGAAGCTTCTGCACTAGCCAGTCCATATCCATATCTCAGAGGCTGACAGAAGACGTCGAGGAGTGCACCGAAGGTGCTGATTGGAGCAGAGGAGATGAGGGAATCTCAGAGACCGGCTACAAAACTGTGAGTTGGCTCCGAACAGAAGGGACACTCGGTTCCAAGGACAGTGGAACCAATGACCCTACACCCTCCATTTGTTTAGTCTTTTTGGATGGTTTCGAGTCACCTGAGGATTTGGAAGATTTTGAGGATCTACTAGCACCATCCTTGTCACCCAGCGCTTCGGAGAAAGGGTGCTGATGTAAACCCCTGTCTACTAATTTTCTCCTTCTCTCCAAAAGTACCCTGGAGGAGAAGGACTGCATATACTGCAAGAGTCTTGGAGGTGTTTAGCCCCCAGACAATAAACACATTGAACATGCCCGTCTGTGACGGACATTTTTTTGTCCACAATCAGGACATTTCTTGAAGCCAGATTTTGGATGAGGCCTCTCTTTCTCATCAGACATTTCTGTATCAGATTAAACAATTTTAAAGAATTAAGCAACACACTTAGAATGATCTCCAAAGTACACCTAAGGTTAAATACAAGGCCAACTCTTAGGCCCAACACTATAGAAAAACAGAAGCCAACACAGGGCACTAATCTAAAAAGTACAGTTTTGTACCTACCATAAATGTAGATGTTCGAGTGCTACTACAGCTGCAGTCATAACAGATGGGTTTTCCTGCCGTCAGGCGGGTCCTCGGTCGGCCGAATTCCAAAGTCTAGGTCCGGCGTCGGTTGTCGTCGCTTCCTCCCTGACATCAGTGCGACAGGGGTATAAAAGATCCAGCCGATGCCATTTTCTTCAGTTTTTCTTGACCCAGATGTCAGGTGCCCCCAGAAGGAAGGCAATACATAAAATTATGTAATAATGCAATGCAATATAATCAAAAAACAGTAGTTGCAAGCAAATACACCATAAAAGAATACCCCTAGAGGGGAAGGAGGGAGGGAAACTTGGACTGCAGCTGTATTAGCACTCGAACATCTACATTTATGGTAGGTACAAAACTGTACTATATTCATCGTGCATACAGCTGCAGTCATAACAGATGGGTAGAATACCAAAGCTAAAAAAGGGGTGGTAGGCACTAGGTGGAACTAGGAGGAGCCAGGATGCCCTGCAAGACTGCAGTGGCAAAGCCTGCTCTAGATTTGGAGTATAATGGTAGGTGATAGTGCTTGGAGAAGGTATGTATGGAACTCCAAGTGGCTGCTTCCAAAATATCTTTGGTAGGAACCCCCCTGAGGAAAGCTGCAGAGGTAGCTGTGGCCCTTGTGGAGTGAGATCTGATGCCTGCAGGTACAGATTTACCATGAAAGGAGTAACAAAAGCGTATGCAGTGGGCTATCCACTTTGAGATTGTCTGTTTGGAAATAGGCTTCCCTTCAGATCCTGCAGCATAGGATACAAAGAGTTGCTCTGATTTTCTGAAAGGCTTTGTTCTGTCCAAATAATAACGCAGCTGTCTGTGAATGTCCAAGGAATGTAGTAGTCTTTCCCCTTTGTTTTGAGGATTAGGGTAGAAGGTAGGTAAGTGGATAGCCTAATTCAAGGCTACCCTGGATACTACCTTTGGCATAAAGGACGGACTGGTTCGTAAGGTAACTCTGTCCTGATGGAAAATGATGAAAGGCTGCACAGCCATGAGGGCTTGTAGTTCCGAAACCCTACGAGCTGAAGTGATTGCCAGGAGGAAGGCTGTTTTCCAAGACAAGTATTGCAATTCTGTTGAAGCAGCTGGCTCAAAAGGAGGCAAGGTCAGTTTTTCTAGTATAAAATTGAGGTCCCAAGCAGGTACTGTTTTTTTCCTTGGGGGTTTTATATTCTTAGCCCCTCTGAGGAACTGTCTTAAGTGGGGGTGAGAGAATAAAGGAGGATCAGTGTTGTATTCTGCAGAGATGGCTGAGGCATGGATTTTGATGGAGGAGAATGAAAGTCCATTGCTTAGCATCTCAGCTAGGTACTGTAATATTGTGGATAAATTCAGTATTCCAGGATTCTGACCCTTTTTCTCATTCCAGGCACAAAACAGTTTCCATTTTGCAGAGTAGGCTTTTCTTGTAGAAGGTCTTCTGGCCTCCAAAATGACATCCTGCACCTCCTTGGAGAGTAGGGCCTGTTGTGAATTTAAGGAATCTTCCATGCGGCTAGATTGAGTGTTTTCAGCTGACTGTGAAGAGTTTTGAAGTTGTGCTGAGTCAGTAGAAGAGGCATTAGAGGCAGGATCAATGGTGGGGAATGCGTCAGGCTTTTCAGGAGTGGGTACCAGTGTTGTTTTGGCAAGTCTGGAGCAATGAGAATCATCTTTGGTCTGTCTGCTCTGGTTTTTAATAGAACTTTGGGCAGCAGAGGAGAGGTGGAAAGGCATAAACTGTCATTGCTGCCCAAGTGAAGGAGAGTGCGTCCACCTTCCAGGCCTGTGGGTGAAAGGTCCTTGAGCAGAATTTTGCCAATTGGTGATTTCTGTGGGAGGCAAAGAGATCTATGTCTGGCCTTCCCCATGCTTGAGTTATCTTTGTGAAAACTTGAGGATGCAACTTCCATTCGTGTGGATCTGTCATATTTCTGCTTAGGTTGTTTGCCAGTGTGTTTTCCTTGCCTGGCAGGTACTGTGCTTGAAGCTCGATTTGTAATTCTAGAACCATGTTCCAAAGAGACATGGCTTGCCTGCATAGGGGGTATGAATGGGTACCTCCCTGTTTATGTACCACATTACTGTGGTGTTGTCCGTCCTTATCAATAGCTGGCCTGGATGCAGTAGGTCTTTGAAAGCTATAATAGCATTTATTACTGCTAGCATTTCCTTCTGATTAATGTGTAGGTGCTTTTCTCTTTGGGACCATTTGCCCTGAATGCACCGATCTGTCATGTGCGCCCCTCAGGCGTAGTCCGAGGTGTCTGTTGTGATGATTTGATTTGCTTGAGGTGTGCAGAATGGGAGACTTGTGTTTCTTTGGCATGCTTGAGCCCACCACAGAAATTCCTTTTGAAGACATGGAATTAGTGGTATTATTGTTTCCAAACTGTGGCTGTGTTGAGACCATAGGTTTTTTAGGTACCATTGAAGTTTCCTCATATGCAGCTTTGCACATGGGATTAGTAGGATGCAAGATGCCATGAATCCCAGAGCCTGCAGGATTTTCCTTGCAGTCAGCCTGGTGAAAGTTGCCAGTCTTCTGAAGTATTGAGTTAGTTGCCCTTGTTTCTCTGGCGTGAGGTAGGCCATCTGGGTGTTTGTATCCAAGCTGGCACCCAGGAAAATTATTGTTTGAGAGGGTATTAGCCTTGATTTCTTTTTGTTGACTGTGTATCCCAGAGAATTCAACAACATTATTACAAACGCCAGATGTTTCACAAGTATGTGCTTGCTGTCCGCTTGGATCAGGCAGTCGTCCAGAAATGGGTATATTTGTATCCCTTGAAGTCTGCAGTAGGCGATTACTGATGCCAGGCATTTCGTGAACACTCTGGGCACAGTAGATAAGCTAAAGGGCAATGCAGAGAACTGATAATGGGTTGAACCTGCAAGAAATCTGAGGTATCTTCTGCAATCTTGTCTGATTGGGACATGCAGGTATGCCTCCTTGAGGTCCAATGTTACCAGCCAAGACTCCTTGCCCAGCATGGGAAGAAGCTGCTGTAATGTGAGCATCTTGAATTTTGGCACGAGTAAAAAAGTGTTTAGGATGGATAGGTCCAAAATAGGTCTCCAATCTTTTCCCTTCCTTGGTACCAGGAATAGTCTGGAATAAAAACCTTGACCCTGTTCTTGTACGGGTACCTCTTGAATAGCTTTCATTTCCATGAGATCTGAAATTTGTTTTTGTGCCTCTGCCCTTTGATTGTGTGGCAGGTTTGGCATGCCTCTCATTTTTGGAAGGGTGTGAAAGTGAAATCTGTAGCCTCTGCCTATAATGTCCAGGATCCATTTGTCTTTTGTGACAATATGCCAATTTTTCAAAAATAATGCCAGTTTTCCGCCTAAAGGTGCTGCCATTTGAGCCTTGCTTGGCATGCAAAGGGGAAAGTCATTGATTCTGCTTTCTGAATGGCTGTGAACTATCCTCACCACCTCTTTGTGTGGTTGCTTGCCACTGTCTGCCTCTAAATGATCCTTGAGATTGCCCTCTGCCCCTCGGGCGCCTGTATCTACCTCTTTGGGGTCTGCCCATGGCTGGAAAGGACCAATTTTTGGAAGGCCAATTTCTACTGAAACGTGGAGGTTGTACCTGTAGGAAATCTTTTACTGTTTGCATTGATTTTGCCTTCTCCTCCATTTTCTTTAATACCTCCTCAGCTTTAACACCAAACAATACATCTTTTTGCAGAGGGGCATCTAGTAATTTAGCTTTGACATGATCTGGTAAGGTTTGCTCTTTGAGCCAGGCATGTCTACGTATGACTGATCCTGTAACAGCAGCTCTACATGAGGCCTCTAAAGCATCAAAACCACATTGCAAGGTATGTTTACCCACTTGTTCTGCACTATGTATCAAATCCTGCAACTCCTTCAAGTCTGGTTGTTCAGGTTGTGACATTTTGTTTCTCAACTGTGATAACAGAAATTGTTGGTACTTTAACATATGGAACTGACAGTTTAATGCCCTCATGGTTAAGGTGGCCGAGGTGTAAACCTTTTCCCCCCACCTCCCTAAAGCTCTGGAATCTCTCTCTGAAGGTAATGGATTTTTAGCAGTGGAGGCCTTAATTCCCTTGGGACCCTGTGATATAGTTTCTGGGTCAGCTGCATGGCTTTTGTATAGGAATTGGTGTGAGTCAGGAACCCGGTAATACCTGTCAGGCTTGACTGGAGCTGGAGGTAAAGAATCTGGGTTAAGGCAGGCCTCCGAATACACGTCATCTAGAATGTCTAAGACAGGAGATATAGCCAGAGGCTTGTGCTGAGGGAGCAAGAGGAAATCCCTAAGCCTTTTCTTGGAGTCTGAGTACTCTTGGCCTTCCCAGTGGAAGTATTCCCTCAAGGTATGTAAGGTTTCCCCAAAAGAGTAATCCTCAGGGGGGGAGACAGAGGGAATAGACTCCTCTGCATCACAATCTTCAAAAGTCGAGTAAGAATGTTCCTGGTCTTCAGAATGTTCTGAAATAATGGAGGCCTGGTCCGAGGAGGGGATTCTTCCTCCACTCTGGGGGGGGGGGGGTTAAGAACCCCTAATAACAGTAATCAGATCCTCAGCCATTTTGAGCATCTGTTTTTTAGGCAAGGGGCCTTGAGAAGGGCCCTGTGGACTTAGTGAAAGCCTTGATGGAAAAAGAAGAGGAAGGCCTGTAGACACCTTGAGAGGTGGCAAGTCTATCTAAACTCTGAGTTTCACCGCCAATAGTGGCTTCGGTATCTGTAGTCGGGGTGTGGGCCGAAGAGCCTGCGACCTCGGGCACAGAAGACACCACCAATGAAGTGTCGTTGGTAGTCAGGGGCTGCGTAGGTGCCTCACTAAGAACCGGACCACCTGTAGTCGGCTTTGGCGTGGTGTCGGTAGAAGTCGCGGACCTCGTATATTGGTCCTTATCTTTGCGTCTTTTACTTAAAACTGGAGTCGGAGTATCCGACGAATAATGTAATTAAATTTTCTGCCAAAATAGTGTTGGGCGAACTCCGCCCGACGCTTAATAGTGCGTCTGTTGAATGTAGCACAAAAACGACAGGCCAAGACGTCGTGGTCTGGGCCTAGGCAAGGAATGCAGAGGGAATGAAAATCCTTATGCGGTATTTGCTTCCCACAAGAAATGCAATTATTAACTTTGTCTGACATCGGTCTGAGGCAAGAAAAGTTTCCCCAACGGGGTACTTAGCTTTCAAGAAGACTTCGGTTGAAAAATATTCGTAATCTCAGGAGCTGGCCGACCGGCACTTGCGAACTGCTTCTGCTTCGGGCACCGCACGGCAAGAAAGACTGGAGAAAATGGCATCGGCTGGATCTTTTATACCCCTGTCGCAATGACGTCAGGGAGGAAGCGACGACAACCGACGCCAGACCTAGACTTTGGAGTTCGGCCGACCGAGGACCCGCCTGACGGCAGGAAAACCCATCTGTTATGACTGCAGCTGTATGCACGATAAACATCTAAGTCTAAGTCTAAAACTCTAGAGATTTTATAGATATATATATATATATATATATATATATATATATATATACACACACATATATATATATATATATATATATATATATATATATATATATATATATATACACACACACACACACACACACACACTATCCTATCATGAAGTGAAGAAAAAAAGTTTTTAAACTTGCAAATAGAAGAATCTATCGATTAATAATGGTCCGAACTATCTGGAACACCGAGATCTGTGCCGCGGCAAACTAGATCTGAGGTAATTCCAGCAGTGCATCATGGGATAAGGAGCTTGGTCTCAAGCTACTGGCAAACCTTGAGCTTTGCTATAGGCCGTGTCAGAGCCGATTAACCCATCAGTGAGAATAAACGGCGAGATTTAACAACTTCACATTGTATATTCATAAGAATTGCCATGTAAAATGTGAGAATATCAGATTTTTTATCAGAACAGCTGTATTGTCAATATTAACATGGAAACCAAAAAGCAAAAAAGTCACAGAGACAAACAAATTAGTAAAAACTACAATAAAAACCTAGCCAAGCTAGACTTTTCACTGTGTGATACCTTAAACCTCCTGTAATAGAAGCCCATGGGGTATATGCAAATGACCCCTTAAAGACATCAAGTGTTTCAGCTATATGGATTCTGAATGTCCAAGACTTTTTTTACTTTTTGTTTTTAAGTCTCTGCGGATACATTCACGCCAATAAAGCAAAACCCCAACAGCTGTGGACATGCATGTTTCAGCCTTCTTATGACCTTGCCAGAAGAGCTTAAGTGGACTGTTTGGTCACACTTTAAAAAACAGGGGCTCTACACCCAGCTGATGTCCATAACCATTAACATGCCTGCAAAATATCACAACAAACATTCAAATCAAAAAGTAAAAAGGTCACACAAACCAATTATTAAAAACTATAAGAAATACCTAGCCAAGCTAGAGATTTCACTGTGTGATACTTTCAACCTCCTGTAATAGAGGCCCATGGGATACATGAAAATGTGCCCTTAAGAACATAGAGTCTTTCAGCTATATGGCTTCTGAATGTCCATGGCTTGTTTTACTTTTTTCCTTTTAAGTCTTTGTGGATAAATTCAGGCCAATAAAGCCAGTTATGCTATGCGGACGAGGTCATAAGAAATCTGAAAACATGTATATCTACAGCTAGTGGAGTTTGGCTTTACTGGCCTGAATGTATCCACAAAAACTTAAAAAGAAAAAGTAAAAAGTTCAGATGCCATATTGTTGAAACACTCAATGTCCTTAAGGGGTCATTTGCAAATATCCCATGGGCTTCTTACAGAATGTTTACGATATCACACCGTGAAAATTCTCTTAGATAGATTTTTCTTGTAGTTTTTACTAATATTAACATAGAATGCAAATGATCTTTTAAGTATAGACAAAAAAGCGGAGAGTAATGAATTATATTAGGAAATGCAGGGTGCACAAACCAGAGTTACAAGAGACACCTATGGACAGAGAGAAGCATGCAAAGACAGGACTTCTGGAAGGACATTCAGCAGAACAGCAGGGAAAAGGAAAAGAGGGAGTAATAATACTGATTGAGAAGGGGTCCCCAACACTGTCATATGAGGACAAAAGAGGAAATAATGTTAGATTTGTGGTAGCAAAGAGGTACTGGCAAGAATGACAATTACAATGGCATGTACTTACAGTCTACTTAAAACTAATATGGAACTTAGGAATATTGAGGTGAAAAAATAAGTTTTCATTGAGGAATACTATTTATGGCTGGACACTGGAACCTGATTTGCTACAGTGACAATGTATGGGAGCAAGAATGGAACTATAACAGTAGATTTTTGAAGAAATAGATAAGACTATTTCATACAGAAAATGTGTATTCAGTGGTAGGGATTTAGAAGTTAGATATTATTCCCTAAGATACAATAAAAGGGCCAGAATAGACAGTAATTATATTTCAGAGGAGCATGTGTATTTAACTGAAAAGCTTTGAAATCCATTCAGAAATGATGTTAAATCATTCACTTACAAAAATTAAGATAAAATATATACTGTAACAACGTAAAAATCAGACACTGGTGTTTCCTACTTATTTATTTCAAAGAAATTAACGTAAGGTATGGGCAGTGGGTACGATTTGACATTTACTAAGGAAGACAGACATTAATTCGGAATGCACAGTTAGTGAGTGGGATAAAAATGAATGTCACGTACTTACCATAATGCAAGATCCTCACTGTCCCACTTCCTCAGCCTCGACTGATGGGGTTATCCACCCTCCTGATAGATCCATCCTGGTAACTTTTCCACTTCAAAGTTTCTCCAGTGCTTCATTTCCTCCACTCCCCTCTCCAACAAAGCACTGCATCCCTACAGTCCCCAAGATAAAGTATGGCTATCCTGGAAAAAAGTACTATTTAAGGACAGGAGAAAAGGCTCCTGGTTTAGGTCTATTAAGTCAATCCAGAGAAGAATGTGACAATCTGGCTAGAGGATGGTTGTTGTGGTGGACAGAATGGGACAATAAGTATCTAACATTATTGTTAACTGCATAACTTTCACATCCTTTATTGTTCCCTCCGTCAGCTTCCACTGATGGGGCAGAATCCCCAGCTACTTGGCTCCTGGGTAGCATCATCATAGGATATCCTTCAGGATGGCAGATACGAAGAAAGCCCTGGATCTGGACATCATATCAAGCTTATACTGCTTGACAAAGGTATTGTTAACAAGAATAATGCAGCACAAATGTCATCTGGAGAGGAGTTTCTGAAAAAAAGGCCATGGAAGCAGCACCTGATCCTCTGGATCGTGCCTTTGATTTAGAGCCTAGAGGATTATTAGTGACAGAGTAAATGCAATCTGATAACCATCTGGAAAAGGGTACTTCAGAAACTTTGGTTCTGAATTTTACTGAAGAGACTGAGGCAAAAAGTTGTCTAGTTTTACTAAATGATTTAGTTCCAAGTAAAAACGAAGCTGCCTACGAACATTAAAAGCACGACGTAGATAATTCACCTCTATGAAAATGATTAGGAAAAAAGACTGGAAAGTAAATAATATGGATCAGGGTGGATTCAGAGGTGGCCTTCTGTACAAAGGATGAATTAGGCTTCAGAGAAAAAACATCAGTACCATCATCAACCACCTTTTCCCTATTTTCTACATGGGGTTAGGGTATCTCGTCAATTGTCATCATATCTCCTTATTCAATGCCATTTTCCTACCTGCTTCAACACTTATGCCTGACTGTGTAAGGTCTTCTCTCACACAATCCATCTTCTCTTTGCTGGATGCCCTTATTTCCTCTTGTCTTCTAACTGTCTTTCCCAAATCTTCTTCACCAGACGGCCTCCTGCTTTCTGCACATGTAATCAAACCACCAGAATCTGTTCTCTTTGACCTTTTCTGCTATTTGAGCTACTCTGGTTTCTGCTCTTAAGTCCTCATTTCTTTAGCTGTCACTCAGTGTGCATCCTACCATCCATCTCAGACACTTCACCTCAATCACCTATAGCTTTCTCAACTGCTGTCCCTTTACTGCCCAAGTTTCTGCACCATACAGTAGTACTGGCCGCAACACTGTTTTGCACACCTTACCTTTCAGTTTCTTTGGCACTCTTCTGTCATATATTAGCCCTTACACTCTGTGCCAGCTGGCTGCAGGCCCTCTGATTCTAGCTTTAACCTCCTCATTCAGACTTCCTTTCTCCTCAACCACCCCTCCCAGATACATGAAGCTGTTAACCTGTTCCTCTATTTTTTCCTTCAGCTACTTCTGATTTCCCCTATTTGCTGCCATTACAACTGTCTTATCTGTACTCAATTTCATCCCATACACCTTCAGTTTTAAATTCCATTCCCCTATGCTTTTCCGAGGTTCTTAATCTGTCTGCCTGTAATGCCAAATCGTCTTCACAGAAATCCTAAAAACAGGTAAATGGGCTTGCAAGAAAGGACATGCAGTCCTGAGATCCTTCTTGCTGAAATGATTGTTACTAGCATAAGGGTCTTTCATGAAAAGTTATTTTAAAGCAGAGGAAAAAGCATACTTTAAGGGGTTGTGTAAGGAGATGTAAAATGAAACTTAGATCACAGGGTAGAAAATAATTGTTGCTTGGAGATTTAAGGGGGAGGGTTTGTTTTAAAAAGGCTATGCAGACTTGCTGAGGTGCTAATAAGGAAAAAATGAACACTTGGTGAAAATAAGAAATTGCTGCAAGCTGAACTTGAAATAACTGAAACAGGAGTCAAACAAGGTAGCCAGAAATTATAAAAGTGAATGTATAGGAGCCAAGGAAGGGGTCCAGGCCTTGATGTACTACCCAAATGAAAAAATCTCTTTCATTTTCTCTTACAAAGTTTTTCTCATGGTGAGACTAAGAGATTCAAAGGATTTGATCTACTCCGTTAGAAAACGATAGGTTATTGGCCATCACTGGAATTAGAGAAACCATATGGTTATTCTGAGGCAGGCAATGCCCAGTTAATGTTGAGCAGATGGACGGGACAAAAGATCTAGTTGGAAATCTTTTAACCAAGGTGGTTAAGTGATATCAAAGCACAGGGAACCACTTTTGCCTGGGCAGGGGGGGGGGTTGAGAATGACTGAGGTCTTGCAAAAAGATGCTTTCTATAGAAACATTGTCATTAATGGGACAGGGAGAAAAGAATAAAGGAGACCAGATGGCCAAGCATGGATCACAGCATCCTTAAGTGTCTGTCTATGTAGAGGGATGAGCACAAAGTAGCTGTTTTATTTTGCAGTGGTTGGAGAGAGAAAAAGATCACAGCAAGGCTGACCCCAGTAACTGAAAAATCATTTGTGTCACTGTGGAATTTAGGAACTGCTCATGTGAAATCAAGATGCAACAACTGAGTCTGCTTGCTAGAAGCATGCATTGCAACTAGAAAGCACTATGAAGACATAACTCACTGCCACAGTCTCATGGCCTCTCAACAGACAGGGTATGATCAAACTCCCCCTTGTTAGTTTATGTACCACACTACTGAGGTGTTGTTTGTGTGGACTGAAATCACACCCTTGGGAAAGTAGCGGACATAAGTTGATGAATGAATGGGTGACTTATCTGAACTGAAGTAGAGTGTACCCACAATTGTAGGTAATCCCCACATACCAAAATGAATATTATATGAAAACTGAGAGGTCAGTGGAGTGAAAACAATGCACACTGAATGTCTACTGAAGCATCCTTATATGATGTCTGGTATGTGGAATTAGAGTGATGACAGCTGCCATCATGCCCAGCACTTGCAAAACAAGGGAAGTTGGAGGAAAGGTAAATTAGAAGTCTGATCACAAAGAGTTTTAGAGATAGAAGTATGTCTGCAAGTACTCTCGCAATTCTTGTGTTTCTTTCTAGATTTTATTTATTTATCTATCCTTTTGTTAACCAGGTTAGTCCCACTTGACTACTGACTTATCTTCTTTGGAGACCTGAGGTGGTATTTATACTACTACTACTGGCAATTTGGCCAAGGCTTTGGGGAACTTCAGCTACTGTCTTTGATAGGTTGATATAAAAGATCCCACAGCACCTATGTATCACAAATCAAGGTCCTGATTGCTTGAGTTGAACATCTCATCCGAAGGGCAGCACATTCAGCTGCAGCACCTTATGCCACACTGCAGTGCTGGAAATCAATCTACATGTTGTGCAAATAAAACACACAGCCTTCTGCACCAAAGGCGAATGTGCAAACTGTTGCAGCGCCGACACTGCTAGATGGCATCTGATGAAGTCTATAGCTTGTGTCATTTCTAGTTTTGACTTTGAGACTGACAACAATTCTCAAGAATAGTCATAAATGAAGCAAGTAATCTCTTGCTGAAAT
The DNA here is from genome assembly GCF_019279795.1 of Protopterus annectens. NCBI lineage: Eukaryota > Metazoa > Chordata > Ceratodontiformes > Protopteridae > Protopterus > Protopterus annectens. The sequence continues at coordinate 990,617,923 of NC_056727.1, forward strand.
AAAAGATTCTCTCACTATTAAAATGAAGACTCAATTGTCTAGATATGGTAACAGGCAGACCCCTTTCATCTTGAGGTGGGCTGTGCCTACTGCCATGCAATTGGTGAACACCAGGGGTGCTGTGCTGAGACCAAATGGCAAGGATTGGAACTGGTACTGACTATCTCCCAGCCAAAAGTGGAAGTACTTTCTGGATGACTTTCCAATCTTTATGTGGAAATAAGCTTCCTGAAGGTCTGAGTACATCCAATCTCCCTCCTGAAGATACAGAAGGATGGACTGCACAGTGACCATCCAGAACTTGGTTTTCTTGATGCAGTGGTTTAGGCCACTTAGATTTAAAATGATCTTGAGACCCTTTCTTTTCTTTTGGACTAAAACAATCTTGAATAGACTTCCGACCCTCTCTGTTCTGATGGGACCTCTTTGATGGAATTTTTTTTTAAGAGTTGAGATACCTTCTGAGCTGCTGCTCTCTTTTTTTAAGATATTATATCTATAGGAGAGAGGGACTGTCTTTGCAGCTTGATGTATAAGGGGTGGTGTAGCCTCTGGATATGATGTTCTTCACCCATCTGTCTTGTGTGAAGGCCATCCAGGCATCTAAGTGAAGATACAGCTGATCCCCAACTGCCTCCAGAGTGAAGCATGACTTCCTAAACTAGAGTTGTTACCATTCTGGAGCCTCAAAAAGGATCTCTCAGTGGTCTCAAACTGGAGTCTGACAGCAGACAATGTCTTGCCCTCCTGTTCATTCTTCAGCAATTTTTCTTTCATTTTGGGAACAAACAAGGATGTCCTATCATAAGGGATATTCACAAATGATAATTTAAAGTTGTCTGCAAATTCACAAAGATGACACTGTCAATGCTGCTGCATCGTAAAGCAGTCTCACATAAACACTGGGTGATAGAAGCATGGTTGAAACTTGAGATTCAAGCTGCCTCCCTGCTGTCTGGCATAGGAGGTCAACTGAGGTACTCCAGTGTCTACTATCCCAGATCTCTCTGGGACCTCAAGTGAATTATATGGTTCAATGCCTGAAGGAAAAATATCCCCAAGGAGTAAGCATGCTTTCTAATATGGCCTATTGTCCTTGAATCTCTTGGGAGGTTAGAACATACAGCTTTCGTCAGCTCTTTTTTTGTGGATGCTGCAACAATAATCAAATCAATAAGACAGCCCTTATTCTGACATGGTCTGCCCTTGGGCAGTGTTGAAATTTTGTTGGACTTGAGGGGAATGGCTTCTACCACAACAGGTTTCCGTCATGCCCTCTTTGTTATCAAGTCAATCGATCACATGGTCAGCTGGAAGAACGACCTAGGAAAAAAAGAGTGCAAAAATAGTCTCATAAAACACTTCCGCATCTGAGGAAGGTGAGGTTCAGTTGGCCAAGTACCTCTCTGGCACATCAATTCTATGATCTCTTGAAACTTAAAGTCTTCATGAGGTGACTGAGGAGTACTTTCTCCTTCACTGAGGTCCCAGTCTGGCATGAACGACTTCACTGGGGAATCAAATGGGCTTCCTTTCACACCAACACATTCTGGCAGCCTGGGAATAACTTCTGAGGCTGTCGGTACTGCTTTGCCCTTGAACAGATGATGATGATGACACAGACAGACAGCTGTCCAAGGGTGGACCCAAACTGAGGAAGTATCCCCTTCATGCATCAATGGAGGAGTGATGATCTTCTCAATAAACTTGAATGTTGAGGATGACACCACAGGCACCAAAGATAACCTGGCCAGAACCAACAGGTCTATTTCAAAGTATCACACAGCTGAATTGTCAAAACACACATAGTCATATGTAGAGACCATATGATTGACAATTCAGTTCGTCAAACCATTCTGACTGACACTGCGGTATAGTAGGGATGAGGAAATTTACCCTTTCTCCCACTGTAGTGCAATATCTGAGTTGGTACATATAATTAGCAGGGAGTGTAAAATTGTTTCTGTTGTTTGTGTGTGTTGTTTGGGGTTTTTTTTTGTCAATGGACTGAATTGTTGATCATACAGTCTCGACCACAGTGGATTCAGCAATTCAGCCATTCGATACTTTGAAATTGATCCAAACAAGATCCATCTCCAAGAAGGAGGAGAAGGAGGAGGAGGCAGATTGCCCACACAGAGAAGTCTCCAGCACAAGTGGACCAGTAGGTTCAGGCAGTGAGATCATTGATGACACACTGAACTCCAAAGTCCCTGACAGAGATTGGCAACGAACAGCTCAAGACTGTGGACAGTGCTGAAGGCCTGACTTTGAATGCTCAGCTCTGAAATACACTGGGCTCTGAAGAGAGCAGAGTTGTGTGTGTCAGATGTAAAGCTGTCACTGACAGACAGGATCCAGTCAGTGTTAACATAGGATGCTCTGCAGAAATCTGCAGCTTCATCACTGTTACCAGGTCATGCCACTGAAGGAACATAAAAACTGGAGTAGGTGGACCAACCCAATTCTCTGGAAACAGGATGGGATGTAACCATGTCTATTCGAGCCTTGACAATCACACTCATCATCTATTGCCAATCAATATCCACAACACTTCTGGTAGACCTAAGAGAGGAGGGTGAAGCAGTTTTAGAGTCAATGATCCTGGACAGCTACCTCATCAAGGACCTGTGACTTGAGGAAGTTCCCCTCTGAGGAATCTAGTTTAGAATCAGTAATAGAAGTCAACCCTCATCTTTTCCCCTCTGTTTAGCTTTATCAATACATTTACCATTTCATCTTTCTTAAATTTCTTCTGAGGATTCAGGAAGTAGCAGATCTTTGACTATCAACTTATCTTTGCATTCCAAAGAGGAACATGGCCTGAACACCTCACAAATATCAGAAGGATATTAAAGATATCCTGGCCTAAGGCACAGAACGTAAAGGTCCTGAGTGTCCTGGGGTTGACCTTGTGACCACATTTAAAGCACTGTCTAAACCATGAACATTTCTCCACACTGAGACAAAAGCTAAGCAGTAGAACAAAAAAAAACAAGTTGCACAAGCAGTAACTTACCAAAATGACAGCAACAACAGACACAGTAAGTAAGAGCTACAGTAAACATGTACTATAAAAGTTTTTATAGAAGGCCTGAAAAAGACATAGCTATGTGACCAGGTTAGAAGTAGGCCTCAGTCTATCAGTAAGGAGACTGAGAAAACATTCTAAAATAGTCAGAGAAATCTCCTTTTTTGGTAGGAAAAATTAGCTGAAAAGAATAGAAAGACCAAATGGACAAAGCATTGGAGGATCGCATAGGGTGACCACGGTGGTGCAGTGGTTAGCATTGTCGCCTCACAGCAAGAGGTTCTCCGGTTCAATCCTCGGCTGGGGTGCCTTCTGTGCGGAGTCTGCATGTCCTCCCTGTGGTCGCGTGGGTTTCCTCCGGGTGCTCCGGTTTCCTCCCACATTCCAAAGACATGCTGCAGGTGGATTGAACACTCTAAATTGGCCCTAGGTGTGAGTGCGTGTGTGTGTGTGCCTTCTGTGGAAGGTTGGGCGCCGGGCTGGCAACTCGACACTGTAAAACTCCACTGCCAATCATGAGCGGACAGGTGATCCGCTGTGGTGACCCCTAACCGGGAAAAGCTGAAAGAAGAAGAAGAAGAAGCAGCATTGGAGGATCGCATACAATGTGAGTGGCAGCAAATAAGTTCTGGGAGGGACTGTAGAGAGTGCATTGTGGGACAGGTGAGGAGCTTGACTGCTACATAAGCTCTGAAGTAGAGAAGTCGCCAACTCACATCTGTCACAGAGAACTCCAGCAGTCAAGGCAAACAGAGGGGACAATACAAGATTAAAAATGCACTTTTAAAAGCATGGTAGAAGCAAGAAAAAAAACAGATATTGGAAAGCTGTAATAGAAATTATTTATAGGAGCTGAAAAAAAGTTAAAAGTAGAAGGGGAATTTTACAGAACAATAAGAGCAGCAATTGCTGAATGTTGAAGGAAAAATAAAGCATCTATTTTTTGATGATTCCAGACTGCAAAACGTTTTTACACAACAAAATATGCAATATAAAGTAGAAACAACTGTGGCCAAATAAAGTAAGCTTAGGCAAGAAAAATAACCAGAGCTCCTATACAGGTATTACAGATATTTTGTAAATTTTATGATATTTTGTATAAAGCAGAGAAATGGGGAAATCAAGAAAAGGCACAATGGAAATATATACGGAATACTTAGTTAAGCCAAGGTCAAAGACGAAAATGCTCAACAATTAACAGCTAACATAGGAAGAGATGAATTAAAAAACAGCAGTGTCTGGTTAACTAACTTGCTCAGAACCTACATTGCCTAACTGCGTGACCCTGAGTAAGTCACTTAACCAGACACTACTCCCTAGCTGAGTCTGAAAAAGGTCCAAGGAGATTTGTACTCTACCCTGGAAAACAAAAAAATAAATAAAATAAAACAAAATAAAATAAAAATAAACAGGGGACTCTCTAGAAACAGATGCCATTCCTGTGGAAATTTGAAAGTTAGGAGGGAAAAAAAGTCATAAAAACCTGAAGGCTTTGTGTAACAATATTTTAAAAGGGAAGGGAGTACAAGCATCTTGGAAGACAGCAGTGGTGGCTGTACTACCAAAAAAAGAGTACAGAAGGCAAAATTTAAGAAAACAGTGCAACCAGTGATGAGTCTTTATGCATTAAAAACCATTTGACAGAGTCAGCTGGGATTTTATGAGTAGGGCAATGGTAGTATCTGCATTCCCTGATAGAATATCTGGGTTAATAAGGAGGATATATGAAGGGTCAGATATAAGAATTAAGATGATACGACTCCTCTGACAACCTGTGCTTTAACAAAAGGAAAAAGGCAGAAATGCCCCCACCCACCCCTATTATTTGCTTTATATTTAAAGTCATTGCCAATAAAAATAATGGATTCACAATTTCACTGCTATAACTGGTGTAGCAATCAAAAAAAAGTTAAGACTTATATTACTGTGAACTTGATAAATCCAAAAAAGGAAAATGTTGGTGTTGTGGAACACTTTGAGACAGTTTAAAACTTTTTCAAGATTAATTATTCTATAGCTATGTCAACAATCTCAATGGCAACACCCAGATCTGCTCTGAGTTACAGCACAACGGCACGAAAATTACAGAACCAACTGATATTGCCAACATCCTGGCAGATAGGTTCAGTGCTAACTTTACCCCCCTCTCACTCCCAAAGGGTCCATATCTATACAGGAAGAATGCAGAGTCCCTGTAATCACATTTATGCAGGTAAAAGCTTCACTTTCTAAAACCAAAAACACAGCATCCGTGGGACCAGACAATATCCCAGGGTCCGTTTTACATGAACTTCAGAACGAACTGGCTCCCCATCTAAGCACCATGTTCAATCACAGTTTCACATCAGGCTTTGTGCCCACTGAATGGCGCACGGCAGCAGTTATCCCACTCCACAAAGGGGGAGCCACCACTGATCCTGGGAACTATCGCCCTATTAGCCTGACGAGCCTGGTCTGCAAGGCCATAAAATGTATCATCGTGGAACTCAAACAAAAACATTGGTAACCTCCAAACTCTGGACCCCACCCAGTTTGGGTTTGTGAAAGGCAGATCATGCCTTCTGAACCTGATTAACTTCTTTGAGGCAGTCACCAAAGCCGTACACGAGGGTCAGATGGTTCACACAGCTTATCTTGACCTTGCCAAGGCTTTCAACACCATCCCCTGGAATTACAGCTAAACTCACTAAACTAGGTATAAATCCCTTTGTCACAAGATGGGTTGCCAACTGGCTCACTGACAGAACCCACACTGTAAAAGTTGCAGACTCCAAATCTGACTTCAAACCAGTGACAAGTAGTGTACCACAGGGTTCAGTCCTGGGATCTCTCCTGTTTGGTATCTACTTCTCTGAAGTACAGGCTAACACAGAAGGCCTCTGGCTAACGAAGTTCGCTGATGACTGCAAACTAGGAGCCAGAGCTGAGTCCCCAAATGATGTGGACATCTGACAGAAGGGCCTCACTTACACATATGCCTGGTGTCAGAGGCATGGCCTCAAGCTCAATGCCACAAAGTGCATTGTCATCCCCTTTGGTAAAAACTTGAACCCATGAACTACCACATAAACGGCAGTCTACTTAATGCCAAATGTGTGATGGGACCCAGGTGGACAATAGTCTCTCCTTTGATAATCACATCAAAAAGGATTTTAAGCATAGTAAAAGAAAGTAGAGATATAGTAAGAGAAAAAGCAGGGGGCTGGAGGGAGGGTAACCAGGACTGCAACAGTGAACACACTCGAACATCTACATTTATGGTAAGTATACACAACTGTACTATGTTCTTCATGTTTCACTGTTGCAGTCATTACATTTGGGTAGATTCATGCAATGAGTGTGGATTTATACAGCATTAGGACCAGCTATAAGGCCCTGCAAAAGAGCATGACAAAGCCAGCTCTGGATTTAGAGAAAATTGGTAAGTGATCATGCTTGGTGAAGGTATGAACTGAACTCCAGGTAGCAGCTTCTAGAATATCCCTGGCAGGAACACTTCTGAGAAAGGCTGTAGAAGTAGATGCAGCCCTGGTGGAATGAGATCTGATCACCTGGGGGATAGGTTTTCCATGGTGCTTATAGCAGAAATGAATGCAATGGCTTATCCATTTAGAAATGGTTTGCTTTGAATTAGCCGTCCCCTCTGCCCCTGCAGCAAATGTTACCAGCAGTTGTTCAGATTTTCTTCGAGATTTAGTCCTGTCCAAGTAGAATCTAAGTTGTCTGTGTACATCCAATGAATGCAGAATCCGCTCTCCCTTGTTCTGCGGATTGGGAAAGAAAGTTGGCAAATAAATGGACTGATTAAGAGCCACACTAGATACCACCTTGGGCATGAAGGACACTCTGTCCGCATGAAAGATGATGAAAGGCTCCACTGCCATAAGGGCCTGTAATTCAGATATCCTTCTAGCTGAAGTGATTGCTAAAAGGATGGCTGTTTTCCAGGAAATAAATTTTAAGTCCGCAGTAGCAGCTGGCTCGAAAGGAGGTAGAGTGAGTTTCTCCAATACAAAATTAAGGTCGCAGGCAGGGGTTGGAGCTTTCCTGGGTGGTCTCAAGCATTTGGCCACTCTGAGATACTGCTTTAGCAGAAGATGAGAGAAGGGGGGGGGGGTTCTGTGTTGTAATGAGCTGAAATGGCTGAGGCATGGATTTTTATGGAAGAAAAAGACAGACCCTTGGGAAGCATCTCAGTTAAGTATTGCAAAAGCTGAAGTAAATTGGGCGCTGCTGTGCTTATCCCTTGAGATTGATTCCAGGCACAGAATCTTTTCCATTTGTCAGCATAAGACTTTATAGTACTAGGTGTCTTCTCACCTCCAAAATTACATCTGTCACAGGTTTGCTGAGGGATGCTAAGGGGAAATTTAAATGATTAGCCAAGCTGCAAGATTCAATGTTTGGAGATGAGGGTGCAGAATTTGGTTCTCCTGCTGAGACAGTAAGGAAGGTGTCTGAGGCAGGTGCCATGGAGAAATTCGTGACACACTGCGAAGGAGTGGGTACCAGTGTTGGCGAGGCCTGTCTGGAGCAATCAAAATCATTTTTGGTTTGTCCTGTTTGACTTTTAGTAGAACTTTGGAGAGTAGAGGCAGAGGGGGAAAGGCATAGACTAATAGGTTTTTCCAGCTGAAGGACAGAGCATCCACTTTCCAGGCTTTTTTGTGAGGAGTTCTTGTGCAAAACTTGTCCAACTGGTAGTTCTGGGTTGAGGCAAAAAGATCTAAGTCTGGGCTGCCCCATTTGCATGTCAACATGCTGAAAATCTGTGGTTCCTGTTTCCATTCGTGTGGGTCCATCAGATTTCTGCTTAGTTCGTCTGCCAGAATATTCAGCTTTCCTGGCAGGAATTAAGCTTGTAGTTGTACTTGGTAGCTCAAGGCCGTGTTCCACAATACCATGGCTAGTCTGCAGAGGGGGTAGGAAATGTGCACCCCCCTGCTTGTTTACATACCCCCTGCTTGTTTACATACCACATAACCGTGGTGTTGTCCGTCTTTACCATTAGTTGTCCTGGATGAAGGTAGTCCTTGAAGTCTGTCAGTGCATTCTGTACAGCTAGCATTTCTTTTTGATTGATATGAAGGTGCATTTGATTTGGGCTCCATTTGCCCTGAATGCACTTCCCTGCCAGATGAGCCCCCCATGCACAGTATGATGAGTCTGTAGTCAGGGTTTGGGTGGCAGGGGGTGGTGTGAATGGCAGTCCCTTGTTTTGGTGGCAGGCCTCTGCCTACCATAGGAACTCTAGGCGCAGGCAAGGTATGATAGGAATCATTTTTCCAGGCTGTGACAATGTTGACTCCATAAACTTTTTAAGTACCACTGAAGTTTCCTCATATGCAGTCTTGCATATGGAATTAGAAGAATGCAGGAGGCCATGAACCCCAAGGCTTGCAGTATTTGTCCTGCAGATAGCAGGGTTTTTGTGGCCACCTGTTTGAAGTAAGTCACCACATGAATTTCCTTTTCCGGCGTATGGAAAGCCATCTGGGCAGTTGTATTCAAACTTGCACCCAGGAATATAATTTTTTGAGAGGGTACCAGTTGTGATTTCTTTTCGTTTATGGTGTACCCTAGACAAGTTAGAACCCTTTTTACAAACGCCAGATGTTTTAGAAGAATGGCCTGGTTTTCTGCCTGAATTAGAGAATTGTCCAGGTATGGATATATTTGACTATTTCTTTGCCTGCAAAATGCAATTACTGGAGCCAGGCACTTTGTGAATACCCTGGGCGCAGTAGACAAGTCAAAGGGTAGTGCAGAGAACTGATAATACAAGTAGTCCTCTTTGAAACGTAGGTATCTTCTGCAAGATTCCCTGATTGGGATATGCAGGTAAGCCTCTTTTAAATCTAGAGTTGCCAACCAGGCATCCTTGCCTAGTATAGGAAGTAACGGGTGAAGAGTCAGCATCTTTAATTTTAGAATGTCCAGAAAGGTGTTTAGAGTAGACAAGTCCAGAATTGGACGCCATGATTTGTCTTTTCTGGGCACCAGGAAAAGTCTGGAATAGAAAGCTTCTCCCTTTTCCTCTTCTGGTACCAGTTGAACAGCCCCCATGTTTAGGAGGGAAAGTACTTGTTTCTGAGCCTCTGCCCATTGATTTGGGGATGGGTCTGGCCACCCGTTTGGAGTTGGCAATGTGTGGAAATGAAATCTGTATCCCTGGGGTACTATATTTAAAACCCATTTGTCCTGGGTTATAAGTTGCCAGTTTTTTGCATGAAGAGCCAGTTTTCCCCCCAAAGGGGCGGCTAAGAGGCAAGTGCTTGGTAATTTTAAAGGAAAGTCATTGAGACTGTTTACCATAGGGTGGTCTCTTGTTATTTCCAGATTTGGAAGTGGAAGCACCCCATTGCTTAGTTCTGAAAGTCCCTTGGGACTGAAACCTGGTGCTTTTGGAATGTCTGGGTTTGGCTTGAGTGGCTCTGAAAGGAGCGGGAAAGGACCAGTTCTAGTTCTTTGTAGGCCAGTGCCTACTAAATCTTAGAGGTTGTACTTGTAAGAAATCTTTCACAGTTTGCATAGATTTAGCTTTATCTTCCATCTTTTTTAGAACTTCTTCAGCCTTATTGCCAAACAGACGGTCCTGCTGCAAAGGAGCATCCAACAGTTTTGCTTTAACATGATCAGGCAGAAATTGCTCCTTAAGCCAAGCATGCCTTCTAAGCACAGACCCAGTAACAGCAGCCCTGCAAGAGGCCTCCAAAGAATCAAAACCGCATTGCAAAGTATGTTTTCCAACTTGTTCAGCTGAATGCAATAAATCCTGTAATTACTTATTTTCCACACAGTCAGAAATCAACATCAATTTCTGTTTAAGCAGTCCCATGATATGCTGTTGATATTTTAGCATATGGAATTGACAGTTTAAAGCCCTGATTGCCAAGCTTGCAGAAGTATAAACATTTTTACCCCATCTATCCAGCGCCCTGAAGTCTCTATCAGAAGGGGTAAGATTTTTAGCAGTAGAAGCCTTAATGCCCTTGGGCCCCTGAGAAATGGTTTCAGGGTCCGCAACAGGATTTTTGAAAAGGAATTTGTGGGACTCAGGAACCCTGTAGTAGCTGTCTGGTTTCCTAGGGGCTGGAGGCAGGGAATCAGGGGCCATACTGGATTCCGAAAACACATCAACCATGTCTAGTACAGGAGGTATAGCCAAAGGCCTATGCTGTGGAAGAAGAAGAAGGAAATCCCTAAGCCTTTTTGGATTCAGAAAAATCCTGACTTTCCCAGTGGAAATGCTCCCTTAAGGTATGTAAAGTTTCCCCAAAAGAAAAATCCTCAGGGGGAGAAGCAGAGGGAATGGAATCCTCTGCATCAGAGTCCTCATAAGTAGGTATGGACAAATCCAGGTCATTAGAAGAGTCAGAAGAAACAGAGTCCTGTTCAGAAGAGTCATAGTCAAGTTCAGCCCTAGGCCTCTTAGAAGGGGGGGGGGGTTGACTACCCCTGATTAGAGTAATTAAATCTTCAGCCATTTTGATCATTTGTGTTTTAGGCATAGGGGCTTGAACATGTGGCCTGGGCATCAAGGTTTTTTAGACATGGATCGAGATTTAGGCCTTAGTATTGAAGGTGGAGTTGGTTTAATATGTAAGTCTGTAGGCCTGAATACACCCTCAGAAGCCGGTGCCTGCACAGCGGCTCAGGACCCATCCAAGGTAGAGATATCGAGGGTTCCATAGGTGAAGCATCTCGCAGCATACCGGACTCCGAATGGGTCTCAGTAGAGGCCTGCGAATCAGGAGAAGCGGGTATCAGGGGCTGCGAAAGCGCCTCAGTGAGTACTGGTGAACTGGCGTCTGGCTTAGGAGAAGCGTCAGTGGCAGTTTTTGACCTCAACGGCCTGTCTCTGTCTTTTTCTTTGCATTTTTTCGGTATTCCGGTAGTAGGATGGCTAACCAACATCCTTTCTGGATAATTAAACCAAGAACCAAAATATTTAGAAGCAAAAGTGTAACGACGGTGGATAGTGTGCTGATTAAATAAAGCACAAAACTGACAGCAAGGTATGTCGTGGTCAGGGCCTAGGCAAGGAATACAGTACAAATGAAAATCCTTATGAGGTATTTGCTTCCGACAAGTAATACAATTATTAACTTTTACTGACATCGGTAAGGAGCAAGAAAAAGTTTCCCCAACAGGGTACTTGGCTTTTAGTTGAAGACTTCGGTTCTGAAACTCGAAAACGAAAATTTCAGGAGTCGGCCGACCGGCACTTGCGAACTGCTTCTGCTTCGGGCACTGCACTGTAAGAAAGACTGATGTAATGGCGTCGGCTGCATGTTTTATACCCCTGATGACCTGACGTCATGGAAGAAGGGACAGCAACCGATGCAGGACCCAAGACTTTGTTAATCAGGCCGATTGAGGGTAACCTTCTAGCAGATTACCCAAATGTAATGACTGCAACTGTGAAACACAAAGAACATCAGAGGAAGGGGTTGAGGAGATAAAGGGACAAGGATTTCATTTATAAGTTTTTAAGAAGAATAATAAATCCATACAAAATATTAGATTTATACAGTACCAGAACGTATTCAAAAGTCTAAGCCAGGATGGGAATGGAGAAAGGGCATTTTGCCAACAGGGATGTCTGCAAGAAGGGGTATAGAAAATTGGCAAAATGGGGCGAGGTTTCACTGGAGGAAATTAGTAACAGAACAGTAGTAAGAGCAGTTTATGTAATGCTCAAGTGAATGAAAAGTGTTTAAAAAAAAAAAAAAACATATGTACACTTCATGACAATAACAATGAAAACTGTTATTGTAGCTTTTCTCTTCTGTTAATTTAAGTGACTTCCTGTTGCAACATAAACATTGCCATTTAATAAAGATGGTATAAAACTATCCCCAAAGACAACACACTCCTTGTTTGTTAAATGGCATCCAAGAAGAATTTCCCCCTTAAATTCAACAGATAATGGAGTAACTTACAAAGATGATTAACAATACAGTAGAATTCTCCTAAATCTACTCCATAATACTGAAAAAAATTGAATATCATTTTTAACTTTGTTTTTTTTTTGTAAAGATTCTACTGCTATGGAGAGCAAAGTCGTGCAATAGTCAGTGCTTCTGTCTCAAACATCTTAGTCTTCCAGTTCAATTCCTGACTGAGTTGCTTCTAGAACAATCTGAATGGGTTTTCAGTGAGTGCTCTAGTTTCTTCCACCTCCCAAAGACATGGCCTGTCCTCCAAACTGTCCGAGTGTATGCATCCCACATAAGTGGGCTGATAAATCCTGTGACAGATTAGTATCTTATCCAAAATTAACTTCTTTGCCTTAAGTCCAGTGAGCACCTGGCTAGGGTTCATCACCCCACATATCCCTGAACTAGATAATGCAGCTACTGGAAAATGAAAAAATACAAGAATGAATGAATGCTCCTGCATTATAATTCATGCTGAGCTGAATTTCGTATTTTAAAAGCACAATCCTCTTCACAGCACTTTGTCACTACTATGCAATATTCCCACACTGGTTTACAAAAGCTGTGTCAGCAAAGGTGCTCCTTTGACTCAGAATGAATCCAGAGTTGATATAGGATGACATGTGGAACACATTACAAAAGAAAATGCCATGTTTCTAAGGTAATAGCTGCATCTGATTTAGATCTTTAACTTATGCTCTATAATTTGCTTACAAGAAAAGGTCCACAGGCTCATAGGAGGTTACTAGGCTGCTGACCTGAAGGTCATTTTAAACCTAGCCTATTACACCCATTATATTTCAATGCCTAGGATTATTATTATTATTAGTAATGCCTGCCCATGTCCAAGAGAGATTTGGGAACTATTCTCGCCAAGAATTTGCGGTTTCTCATCCATTCATCCAGTCTCCTTTTGAACAGCCATAGAGGTGCTCTGCTTAATATGAATTGGTAACCTATTCCAGAGAAGTGGCAACCTCTGTAGGACGTTGTCTCTCAAGCTTGTCCAATTAAATTGCAGGCCAGATTTAGATCGCTGAAGCAGGTAATTGTAATCCTATCTGACTTATGGATGTGCAGCAACGTCATCAGGATGGGGTCAGAGATTGCTCTGTAAGCCAGGCACAAGCCTCCCCTAAGCAAACTATATGTTACTGAGTACAGAGACAAAGACCTCAGTCTGTCTGTGTAAGGCATGTGGTGAAGACCCTGGATCTTCTTAGTTAAAAATCTCTGGGGTCTCTCCAGTTGCTGCAGGTGCCTGGTAGGGTACATACCAAAGGGGGTGTTATAACTATGGGCCTGATAAGGGATGAGTATAGGGCTGCCATAACCTCTTTTGCTCTTGAGGCTATGTCTTTACTAATCAAATGTGCAACGTAGAATGCTTTTCTTACTACAGTGGACACATGGTGGTCAAAGCTTAGGTCACAGTCTACTTGTGTGCCCAAATCCCTCACTACAGCATTTGTACTTAAGGTATTGTTGTTTATTTGACATATAGTAGGGACATGGTTTTACTGAAGGGGATGATGATGCATTTTTTTGCATTTAGTTTGAGTCCATGGCTTTGGCACCAATTATTGGTCTGTGTAAGCCCCTCTTGGAGTACAATGACATAATTTGGGGAGTCAACGATCATGCCAAGTTTGCAGTCATCAGCAAACTTGGTCAGACACAGTCCCTTTGTTTTGGCATGAACTTCCGTGAAGTAAATACCAAACAAAACGGGTCCCAGTACTTACTCTTGTGGAACCCCAACTGGTAACAGGTCTGCTGGTTGAGGTGAAGTCACTCACTTTGAAAGCATGTGTATGGTTAGTGAGCCAATTTCAGACCTACCTAACAACAAAGGGGTTGACATTTAGGTGGGTGAGTCTGTCAATAATGCCTGAATGGGGGACTGTGTCAAAGGCTTTCACCAAGTCCAAATATGCTGTGTGCAGAGATATGCCCTTATCTATGGCCCTAGACAGACTTCTGAAGAAGTCTACTAGGTTTAACAGGCACGAGCGACCCTTTACAAAGCCGAACTGGGTTGGATCAAGGGTTTGGAGGTTACCTATTTCTTTAGTTATGAGATCCACAATGATATGTTCCATGGCCTTGCAGATAAGGCTAGTCAGGCTTATTGGTCTATAATTCCCTGGATCTGTTGTTAAGCCGCCCCCTTGTGGAGGGTGATAATGGATGCAGTTTTCCATTCAGCTGGGACAAATCCTGTATTCAGGCTTTGGTTAAATAGGTGCCGAAGGGGATTGCTAATTCCTGTTTTAGTTTGTTAAGAATGCAGCCTGGGATGCAATTAGGACCCACAGAGGCTGTGTTTTTTGCCTTAAACAGAGCTTTGATAACCTATTCTTTAGATACACAGGGCGGTATGGTTTGTGATATGTTTGGAGGGGATAAAGGGGAGAAATTTTTGCCAAATCTGTCTGCTAGTAGGTTAGCAATTTCTGCAGGATCAGTGTGTGCGATATCATTTGTCACTAGTTCAGCACATGTCTGGGTCCTACCTTTTAGGCAATGGATGTAGCTGAGAAAGCCTTGTGGTTATCCTTAGTTGTGCTCGGTAAATTTTTCTCTAAGTTGCCCTTATAGGATTTTATAAGTTGTCTTGTTTGTTTATTTATGCTTAGGAGGGTACTTTTCCAGTGCTAGGACCTCCCTTTGGTATTCTTAGACAACAGCTTCTTATGCTTGTTGTACAGTTTATTTATGCGTGATGTTCATCAGGGTGGCTTGTTTTTTCCTCAACTTACTTTGGTCCGAGCCAGCACAGCTGAGTCTATACATGTGTATAAGTGCTAGTATAGGGCATCAGCGTGTACTTTAGTATAGTTGCCAAGATCATCTGTGAGGACTGGGGCTTGGAAATCATTTAAGCCAACCCCTAGGAGGGTACAGTTGGCTTTGGTGAAGTTTTTTAATCTGACTTCACGTCTGATGGGTTCTGGAGTTATTGGTACTTCAAAAGTGATTGACTTATGATCAGATTTTACTAATGAGGGCTCTACACTTATGGTAGTGCAACGGTCTCTCTTGTCGGTGAGAAAAAGTTCCAGTAAATTTGAGCCCTTGTAGGTTTTTGTACAATTTTTTCCATGGCATTTGAGTTAACAAAGTCAGGGAACTTTTGTGCAAGGAAGCTGGGGCTTGTATAGGTTTCCCAGTTGATGGTAGGATAGTTAAAATCCACCATGACAACAATGTTAGGTTGTATTTTGATTGAATCAAGTAAAGCCACATGAGCATCTTGGTTCATGGGGGGGGATTTGTAACTAGCAATGACTTGAAGGGGGTTCTTACCCACGGTAATCTGAACTTGGAGTATCTCCATAGATTTATCTGGCCTAACCAGTCTGGAGGAGTATTTATCTTCAATGTAGATAGATACTCCACCACTTTTGTTTCACATACTTTCATTTTGTGGTCTGAAGGTGTGGAAGGCATTGTAGTCTTGCAAAGCCGGGGTACTCTCTGTGGCCTTGAACCATGTTTCTGTGACTGCAGACTCACCCAGACTCTGCTATACTTTGCTGTGAGGGAAAGGGTAGTTTGCTTTTATTTGTTATATTACTTTATTGCCTTTTCTATTTTGAATACTGTGATCTGTTTTATTTACCTTGTGTTTTACTTGTGTTCTGCTTTTAACTGCATATTAAAACTTGAAAGGAGACCACAGCTCCGTCTCTTGTGAGTCAGGTAGAAACTTTTTCCCCACCCTCCAGCACGGTTACTGTAGTGTTCTTAAACACCACTGTCTTTCTAGTTGCCTTCCCCTTGTGTTAATTTGACCATGTATCTAATTTCCTCTCTGATTTTTACTGGCTTGTGTGAGTAAGCACAAATTTATCACTTTGTGAAATCACTCCCCTTCAACTATTTAAATTTATTGGCCATCTTACTGTATTCCATAGTAACAGAATACAAAAGTGACCACCCCTTTCAATCTATCTTTCTGTTTTAAAAAT
Organism: Protopterus annectens; assembly: GCF_019279795.1. NCBI lineage: Eukaryota > Metazoa > Chordata > Ceratodontiformes > Protopteridae > Protopterus > Protopterus annectens. Next base: position 990,633,870 of record NC_056727.1, read on the forward strand.
AGTAACTCTCCACTAAAACTTAACTTTTTAGACAGGTAAAACTTAAGTTACCTACTTTCACATCTAACTCCTCTAGTGCACACTGCAGTGTTTAGGATAAACCATTTTTTTTCATCTTACCTTTAAGCATCCCTGTGACTAGCACTTGCTTTAAAACCTGCTGGAAAGCACTAGGAAGTCTTAAACTGATACAAGCACTCAACTCTCCTTGTTAATAAGGAGAAATTAATCATAGGCACTAAACAGCCTATAACTGCAAAGTATCTTACTACGGTAAGGGAAAACAGCTCTTGTACTTTACAACAAAAAAAAAAAAGCCACCAAACAAGGCATGTCCAAGGGTCAGCTTTCGATGATTTCTCCTGTCCAATTGGTGAATCTGGGCATACTGGGGCAATGCAGCAATTGCCTCATGTACACAGATAACCCTCTCCTCCTACCACCCAACACTACAACCTGCGAGAGATGCACTTACATAGCCAAACTGGAAGCAAAGCTCTCTCCACCCAAAATTGTGCTAGACAGTCAAGAGGAGAAGGTTAACACCTGCACTACACCTCAAGCAACACATAGCCCTTCTAAACCCACACCACCAACAGCCACACATAGCAACACTAAACCCACATATGTGGAGGCCCTTAACAGTAATCTACCCAAGCAACAAGGACCTCCGAAGCTGAAACGCAAACAAACAACAATCACAACCAAAGTGTCACATAGCTCACAACACCAGTGTTCCAACCAACAACCCCTAAGGCAAGACAACGTACTCAGTACTTCAGTCATAGGTGATTCTATAGTCAGGCACACTGATGTCCCACTCACCAGGCTGAACAAGAAGAAAATTACAGTCAGCTGCCTGTCAGGTGCCAGGATCTGCCACATAACGCATGCACTCAAGTTACTCCACAACAAGTACAAATATGACTCTGTCATTGTCCATGTTGGAGTGAATGACTTGAGACTTACCTCCCTGGACTGCATGAAAAGAGACATGGAAGAGCTCTCGGATCATGTGGCCCAGGCAGGTATGACCCTAGCTCTGAATAGCATCCTGCCTTCGCCCAGAATGATACCACAGTATAAGGACAAAATGATTTACTTCAACAATTGGCTAAGCTTCTGTGGTCATTCAAAGGGGATCCAGTATCTGTCTGTCTGGGACGACATGATCGACAGACCACGATGCTTTGCCAGAGATGGTCTGCACCTGTCACCCCTGGGATTCAGGTTACTGGCTAAGGCTCTTGCCACCCCTATACTGCCTTTTTTAGACAAAGTGCAAAGGACAAAACCACCACTGTAACAGGTACAAGCATGCAAAATCTGAAGGTAATGCTACTCAATGCTAGAAGTCTAAACCTCAATAAGCACTCTCTCGAGGCACTCCTAAAAATGGAGAACATCGATATCTGTGCAATAACTGAGACCTGGTTCACGCTCCAGACAGCACCCCTGCAATACCAGGCTACAACTCTTACCACACTTTTAGGCCACCAAACCAGGACCGAAACATTAAAGGTGCAGGAGTGTCCATATTCACCAAGGATATTCACATCAGGCTAGTTGCCCAACACAATGCGTCTGAAATTCTCCAGGTGCAACTAAAACTAGGTAAGACTGCAATCCAAATTGTAGTTTGCTACAGATCCCCCACCATGCCCCAAGATTCTCACTACACCTTTCTAAACATACTGGAAAATATTAAGATACAACCACACACCCTAATACTGGGTGATTTCAACTACCCTGCCATTAAATGGGAAAACTACTCGAGTACCAACACCTTTGCCCAATGGTTCTTGGAATTCATAAATTCCAACGACCTGGATCAACTAATCCTTAGTGCCATCAGGGACTCCAATATCCTAGACCTGGTCATTACCAACATGGGAAATCGATGCTACACACCTATGGTCACACCCTCGTTGGTTAGGTCTGACCATATGCTAATCACTCTTGACATCCACATTGCACCCCCACCCCCCCAGTAAGGAAACCTCCGTAACAAAACTTCTCCAAAGCCAACTTCATGCTACTCAAGTCAGAAGTGACAAACTTCATGACACCCATGCAGACGGGAACTGAAAGTTCGACTGTTGAATCCTACACTAAGGCACTGTACGAGCACATCCACTCGTGCATGAATCATGTCATCCCCAATAGAACCAAGACACTCTCCTCCAAAAAAAGGAACCCAATCTGGTGGTCCCTTGCCATAAACAAACCTTACAATAAAAGGAAGAAACTGTTGCAGAAAAGAGGAAAATCCCAGGATGCAAATAAATCCCTTACCAGCCTCAGTAAGAAGCTGAGATCCCTCATAAAATCCTCCAAAGCTAGTTATGAAAACAAATCTGCCAAAGATTCCAAAGAGAACCACAAGGCATTCTATAGCTATGTCAAGAATCTAAATGGCAGTGTCCAGATCTGCTCTGAGCTACAACAGAATGGCATTAAATATACTTGTCCCAAGGATATTGCCAATATACTGGCAGATCGATTCAGTGAAAACTTCACCCCCCTCTCAGCCTCTAATGGGCCCATCTCAATACCGAAAGATTGCCAAATTCCGGTAATAATGGCCACACAGGTAAAAAAACGCACTCTCCAAAGCTAAGAATACAGCATCCATGGGACCAGACGACATCACAGGCTGTGTACTACATGAAATACAAAATGAACTGGCACCTCATCTAAGTGTCATATCTAATCATAGCCTCACCTCAGGCTTCGTGCCCACTGAGTGGCACACAGCTACAGTTATCCCACTCCACAAGGGGGGATCCACCTTGGATCCCGGGAACTACCACCCCATCAGTCTGACAAGCCTGATCTGCAAGGCCATGGAAAGTACTATCATGGAACTTATAAACAAAGACACTGGCAACCATCAAACACTGGACCCCACCCAGTTTGGGTAGCGAAGTGCCGATCTTGTCTACTGTACCTGACTGACTTCTTTGAATCAGTCTCCAGAGCTGTGGACAAGGGTAAGGTGGTCCACACAGCCTATCTGGACCTCACCAAGGCCTTTGACACCATCCCCCACTCTGGAATCATAGATAAACTTACTAAGCTGGGCATTAATCCTCAAGTCACTCGATGGGTTGTCAACTGGCTTACTGACAGAACCCACACTGTAAAAGTAGCCGACTCCAAATCCAGCTCCAGACAAGTGACAAGTGGAGTACCTCAGGGTTCAGTCCTGGGACCGCTCTTGTTTGTCATCTACTTCTCTGAAGTACAGGCCAACACTAAGGGACTCTGGCTAACAAAGTTCGCAGGTGACTGCAAACTGGGAGCCATTACTGAATCCCCAAATGATGTGGATATTCTACAAAAGGGCCTTACAGAAACAGATGTTTGATGCCAGAGCCATGGGCTGAAGCTCAATGCCAAGAAATGTATAGTTATCCCCTTTGGGAAAAAACATGCACCCGTGAATTACCACATAGGTGGCAGTACACTAAACACAGAAACTGTGATAAGAGACTTAGGGACACAGGCGGAGAGTGGTCTCACCTTCAATAACTACATCACCACAACAGTCAGGAAATCCTTCCATGTGGCACACCTCATCACTAAGGGCTTTTCATCCAGAAAAAAGGAAGCCATTGTCCCACTGTACTCATCCCTCATTAGACCCATTATAGAATACAACATCCCGTTTGGTATGTACCTCTCAAGACATCTGCTACAACTGGAAAGGCCACAGAAATACCTCACTAAAAGAATCACAGGCCTAAAGCAGATGCCCTATGCTGACCATCTAATAAAACTCCACCTATACTCTGTCGCATATCGTCTACTCAAAGATGATCTCTGCTTAACATACAAGGCCATGTCAAACCCAGAGCTTATGAACATGCTACACTTAAAGAAATCCAAATCCCTCAGAGACGCATGCTCCTCCAGGGATCTAAATCTTGTCATCACAATGAACAAAACATGCTGGAGGGATAGGTTCCTGACCCAGAGACTCTCCAGACTCTGGAATAGACTGCCCATACATGTCAAGCAGAGCGCTTCTTTGGCCATCTTCAAAAGGAACCTTGATGATTGGATGGGAGATAGGAAATTCACCCTGGGGATCATGTAAGTCACCCTGCTAAACAGGGCTCCGGGGAAGCAAATACTGCGGGAAGAAACAGCCAGGGAATTGTTATGGCTAGGCTTCTATAGGCCCTAGGGCCGATAGCCTAATACCAACCTATGAACCTAAGGAAAGGAATGCTTCCAGAAAGTGCAGCGTTTGGTTTAAACTCCTAGCATTCAGTAGCATAACCCCCATTTTGTTTGTGCTGGATATTTTCTTCACGTCGGAATTTTTGTTTTTGAGACCTTGCCTAAAAAAAAGGCACTATGGGGGAGGCACAAGTCTTAGCTAGCAGTTGAAAACACAGAGGTGCCAGGTGCAGGCCATCTCTGGTAAAGCAGCGAGGTCCATCAACCATGTCATCCCATGCTGATAAAAACTCGATCCCCCTTGAATGACACCAGAAACTAAACCAATTATTAAAGTCAATCATTTTTTGTTTATATTGTGGCATCATTCTTGGTTAGGGTAAAATGCTGTTTAAGGCTAAGGATCTACCTGCCTGGGACACATATTCAGAGAGCTCAGTCATGTCTCTCTTCATATAGTCTGCTCATGTAAGTCTCAAGTTGTTCACATCAACATGAAGCATGACTGAGTCATAACGGTACTTGTTCTTGAGTGACTTGAGTGCATGTGTGATCTGACAAATCCTGGCACTGGACAGATAGCGGACCGTGACTTTCTCCTTATCCAACCTGGTGAATGGGATGTTAGTGTGTCTCACTATAGAATTTCCAATAACAAACAAATTAGGTTTGGGTGTGTTGCGCCTTAACGGTCTAGTTGGTGAGACTCTGGTGTTGTTAATGCGTGTTGAGTGCTGTGGGTGCTGTGTCCATCCTTTAGTGTCCACAATGATAAAAACTGACATCACATAAGCATCTCTAACATCTGTTAGATTAACTCAACTGACACCTTACTGAAGAAAATGCTGTCTTTATCCACTAATTATTTACTTCAGATCTTCAGAAGATGGTGGCTGTATTACTTTAGCAGTGTACATGAGTGTTAGGAATCACAGGACGTTCAAGGGTACTGAGTCTTACAACCTTTTCCAGTCACCACCCTAGACTGTATTTCAGTTTCATTCAGGGTGCTCTTATGAATACCCATCGAATTATCCAGGTCCTCCATAAAGAAACTTAATATATCCCACTGCTTTATCTGCAGGAGAAGTCTATTCCAGAGATGAGGAAGACTAAGAAAAGAATAGTTGTGTAAAATCTTACCATAACCATAGATGTCTTTTCCATGCTGCAGTATTCTAGGTATGGCATTTCATGCCCTCAGGCGACTCGTACGTTGGCTCCTATACAAAAGCTTCAGCTTGGCTGTTGCAGTGTGCGTGGGACGTCACATGTAGGGCCACAAAACAGGGGCCTTAAATGTGACGTCTGCACGCACAATCCTCAGAACTTGAATGCCAGCAGGCAGAGAAGAAGGAATGCCAGTTGTTTCCAAATGTGTGGCTTGGAGACCTACTGTAATGTAGGTAGTACAGGTAAGAAATAGGACCTGGGCGGATTGGTGGGCGGGAAGGAATACTGCAACACGGAAGAGAAGGACATCTATGGTTATGGTAAGATTTTACACAACTATTCAATGTCCTTCTATGTTGCAGCATTCTAGGTGTGGGGGCGTACCACAGCTTATGTGGATGAGAGGGTGGTGGTAGATGAAGAGGGTTCTACAAGACCCTGCAGGATTGCCCTGGAGAATCCTGTCCTAGCTCTGGAAACTTGGTCCAGTTTGTAATGCTTGGTGAAAGTGTGGATAGTGGCCCAAGTGTCTGCTTCCAAAATGGATGCTGTGTCTAGGCCCTTCATGAAGGTCCTTGAGGTGGCCAGAGCTCTAGTGGAATGGGCTTTGATTCTCCCTGGGGGTTCCTTTCCATGTTGGGAGTAGCAGAAGCAAATAGTTTTCCTGATCCAGCATGCGATGGTTTGCTTGGAGACTGCCTTGCCCGGGGTCTGGGGTGGAAGGAGACAAAGAGCTGGTTAGTCTTCCTGATGGTCTTGGTCTTGTCCAGGTAAAACCTAAGTTGTCTGTGAATGTCCAGGGAGTGCAGTATCCTCTCCCCTTCGTTAGTGGGTGAGGGGAAGAAGGTGGGTAGATGAACGGATTGGATAAGAGAGAGGTCAATGACCACCTTAAGCATAAAGGAGGGGTTGGTTCGCAGGGACACCCTGTCTTTGTGGAAGACGGCGTAGGGACCTGCAATTCTGACACTCTTCTGGCTGATGTGATAGCCACCAGCAGGACCATCTTCCATGTGCACATCTGTAAGGAAGAAGGCCCAGCGGGTTTAAAGGGGTGCTGGGTTAATAAGGTCCCAAAGGCAGGGGGATAGGTTTCCTAGGTGGTCTCATGCGCAAGACCCCTTTAAGGAAGAGCTTTACATCAAGCCTGGCAAGCAAGGGGGGTTCCGGGGGCAGGCAGGCTGATATGGCAAAGAGGTGTACTTTTACAGAAGAATAAGAAAGCCCACTCTTTATCAATTGACACAGGTAGTTTAGAACCAGGGGAAACTCAGCGGAGCTGGGGTCACTTCCCTTGTTCAGACACCATTTTGCAAATCTTTCCCACTTAGCCAGGTAACATTTTCTGGTGGTAGGTTTCCTTGCCTCCCTTAGGACTGAAAGCATGTCCTCTGAGTAGTGGTGTCTGAAAGGGATCAATTTATCACCCACAGAGTCAGAGACAACATCTGTAAGTGTGGGTGTAGGAGAGTTCCTTTGTCTTGTGTCAGTAGGTCCACCTTCAGGGTAACTTGAAGTGATTGCCCTTGGCTAGTTTGTGAAATAGGGGGAACCACTGCTGCCTTGGCCAGCAGGGAGTTACTAACAAGAGTTTGGTTTGTCCTTCTGAATTTTCAGGAGGACTTTCTGAATTAGTGGGAATGGGAGGAAGACATATAGGAACTTCCCCTCCCAAGGGAAGCTGAAAGCGTCCACTCTCCATGCTAGAGGGGAGTGAGTTTTGAGCAGAAGTTCTGCAGTTACCTGTTCTGGGGGGAAGCAAACAGGTCTATTTGTGGAGAACCCCACCGGTGGACAATGTCTAAGAAGACCTACCTGCTTAGCATCCATTTGTGCTGTGGCAAGGAGGTCCTGCTCAAGAGAGCTGCTTGGTGGTTGTTCTGTGAGGGGATGTAGGCCACTTTCAGGGCTAAGTTGAGATGAGAGGCTAAGTCCCACATCAACAGAGATAATCTGCACAGCTGATGGACATTTGTTCCTCCCTGCTTGTTGAGGTACCACATCAGTGTAGTGTTGTCGGTGACCATCTGGAGTACCCCTGGAACCAGAAGGGGGAGGGTGAAGGTCTTTCATTTCCCTGATATTGAGGGATGCCACTTTTCCTGAATCATGTAAGAGGCCAGAGTGGCTCCCCAACCTGAATCTGAGGCATCTGTATGCATTACTTGGGTTGGGGTGGGTGGTTGTAATGGGAGCCCTGAGTTCAGCTGCACTTGCTGGATCCACCAACTGATTTCTGTTTTCAGACAGAGAAGGAGGGGGATGGCCTGCTCTTGGGGATGTAGGTGCTGGGACCAGGTGTTCTTCAGGAACCACTGCAACCTGCGCATGTGCATTCTTGCCAGTGGTAGCATGGGGATGGTCGCTGCCATTAAACCCAGTAGATGAAGAAATTGCCTTGCCATCACCTTTTGGATAGTAGAGCTTCCTGGAAGTGGGAAGTCAAAGAAAGAACCTTGTCCTGTGGTAGAAACGCCTTCATTGTATCTGTTCTGATTCTGCAGCCTAGGAAAGTTTTGTCCTGGCTTGGGATCAAAGAGGATGTGGGGAGACTGATGATGAATCCTAGGTTCTGCAGAAGGGACATGGTGAAATGTAGATGCTTCAATAGAGCATCACTGGAATCTGCCAGTATCAGGATGTCATCCAGATAAGGGTAAATCTGTATACCCCGAGTTCTGCAGAAGGCAATGACTGGAGCCAGGAACTCTCTAAAGACTCAGGGGGCCATGGATAAACCAAAGGGCAAGGCAGTAAATTGGAAATGGGAGGTGGGTCCAGAGAAATGCAAGAATTGTCTGTGGGAATTCCTGATAGGTATGTGCAGGTAGGCCTCCTTTAGGTCCAGGGTAGCCATGAGGGTCTTGGCTGGAATGAGGGGCAGCAGAGTAGGAAGAGAGAGCATTTTGAAAGATGGTACCTGAAGATGGAGGTTTAGGAAGGACCGGTCTAAGATGGGTCTCAAAGGGCCATCTTTTTTGGGGACCAGGAAGAGGCGGGAGTAAAACCCCTTCCCTTCCTATCCTGGAGGGATAGGTTCTATGCTGCCTAGTTTTAAAAGATCTGCCAGAATTTGTGGCATGAGATGGGCCTGTTTTTGGGGATGAAAGGAATGCCTCTTCTGGGTGGCTTCTCTTTCTAGCATAGGAAGTATCCTTTTTGAATAATGTTTAAGATCCATTTGTCTGAAGTGATGGATTGCCAAAGGGGAAGACAGTTGGAAAGGTGGGCTGAGAGGGGAAGGTGGGTAAGGCAGTCACGCATTACTGGGACCTCCTCTGTCCTAAAAGGGCTGTCTGGGTTGATTAGGTTGGAGCACAGGATCTGGAGTTGGTAGGTCTTCTAGCCCCTCTCCTGGACCTGGAAGAGGAGGAGGAGGGCTGAGGAGTATGTTTCACAAAGGTGGCCTTAGCAGGGTAGTTTCTATAATACTTGGGGATGGGTGACACCAGCAGGTGCTTGATGTCCTGGAATTCTTTGCTTTTTTTCTTGTAGATTTTTAAAAAGGTCAGCAGATTGTTTGTCAAAAATTCATTGTGGTCCAGAGGAGCTTTCAAGATCTTAGACTTGAAATCCTCAGGGAGGTTCTGGAGTCTTAGCTATGAATACCTCCTGAGGGCTGAAGCAGATGCTGCAGACCTGGCGGATGCTTCTGCAGCATCGTAGCTGCAAAGCATAGAATGCCTGGCTAACCATTATGCCAAGAAAAGTTTGGCTGAAATGTCCGTCTTGATGGGGCTGTCAGGCAAGGATGCTAGCATGGAGGAGGCTTGAGAGACCACGTCTAATGCATACTTTGTCATGTGGGTCTGACAATTTATGGCTCTGAAAGCCAAAGCTGAAGAAGTGTACATCTTCTTCCCCATCCTATCCATGTACCTGCTGTCTTTGTCAGCGGGCAGTAGGGAGGCACAGAGCAGCAGTCGAGATTGCTTATCTGCAGTGGTGGCAATAACAGCTGGGAACAGCAAGGGTGGTTTAACCATGAATTTCTGGTCCTCTGGTACTTTGTAGAAGAGGTCAGGATGTTTAGGGGCCGGAGGCTGGGAGTCAGGGGATTTGGAAGCAGCGTTGAAGGCATTCAAGTAAGCAGGCAGAACAGGAGGAACTGCTGAAGGGGAGGGGGATTCCACTTGCAGCAGCTGAAAGTACCTTTTCTGGGTGTTTGTCATTTGGGATGTATCCCATTTAAAGTAATCCTTCATCTAGGTGATGGTCTCACCAAAAGTAATGTTCACAGGGGGAGAATCCCCTTCCACAGATTCCTCATCAGGAGAGTAATATTCCTGGGGGGAGGAAATCTGGGAAGCATAAGAAATGGACTCTTCTGAGGATGAGAAGGAAGAATCATGTTCTTCTTCTCTAACTTGAGGGGTCGTGGATGGGAGGGAAGATGCAGAGGCAGGCCTAGGGCTCAGAAGAGGCAGGGTGGAGGTGGCTGAGGCTGAAGGCCTGAGGGTCATAAAGCCGTGCATGAGAGAAGAGGTAAAGGCCTGCCAATCTGGTGCGACTTCTGAAGAGGTGGAGGTATGTTTAGTTTTTTTTTGCTTCTTTTTGGCTGGGGAGGAAGTAGAGAGAGGCCTGGCATCAGGTTTGGACAGTAACACATCCGAAGTCTGGATCCCTGCCGGAGGTACCACCGAAACTGGTTCCCCCTCAACACAGACAGTCGTCGATGTCTGGATAAGCTCCCCGGACGTGCTGGTTGTTGGCTGCAAAACGGCTTCCACAAGGGACGTCGCTGCAGTCGAAGTACCCTCCGAGTGTGACTCAACCACTAGAGCAGCAGTTGGCGGTGCGTCAGCAAGCTGAGCAGCAGGCGAAGAAGACCTAGGAACCTTGGTCTTCCTGTGTGAGGGTTCAGGTGCGGCCTCCGATGTAGGATCCATCCTAAGGGCTAACCGCTTAAAGGCGCTGGTTCTCCAGGTAGAGGTTTAACGCGGCTAGAGAGCTGCTCAAGGTCTTGGGCACAATCAATTGACAAATAGTGCAGGAAGAGTGATCGTGTTCCCGGCCTAGGCAAAAAACACAGCTGTCATGGGTGTCTTTATCTTTATGGGGTATCTGGCGCCCGCATTGGCACTTTCCCTTTTTCCCTGACATCAGCTAAAGTCTACAACAACCAAGCATTAGTAAGAACAATCATCAAAAATAAGAAAATTAGAAACCCAACAGGTTACTTATCTTAGGATGCAACGTCTGTGAAGAAGCAATCGTACGATGCAAATGTCGTCTGCTGCTGAAAAGTTCTGGGGATTGTGCGTGCAGACCACATTTAAGGCCCCTGGTTTATGACCCTACGTGTGACATCCCACTCACACTGCAACAGCCAAGCTGAAGCTTCTGTATAGGAGCCAACGTACAAGTCGCCTGAGGGCATGACATCCCACACCTAGAATACTGCAACATAGGAATAGAAGGACATCAAATGTTTCTCCATTTTGTCTTACTTATCTGCTAAAGTAGATTCAGATCTACTGTTACGGTACTTGTGAGACTATTTGATTTTTGAAGGTACAAGAGATCCTGGATGAATGGGTCCATGATTGCTTGGAAGGCAAGGCATAAGTCTTCCCCGATGAGTCTATAAGACACAGAAAAAAGGAATAGAGTTTCTAGTGTTTTCTCATATCTTAAGAGATTTTAAAGCTATTATCATCTTTGTTAGGAACCTCTGGAGTCTTTCCAACTGTTTTATATACCTGGTGAGATACATTCTCAAAGGGGGCATTATATCCTATAACTAATCTGATCAGTGCAAAATACAAGGGGACAATAACCTCTTTTGAGCTGGATGATATTCCTTTGGTAATCAGCTGCACCAAGCAGATTCCTTAACAGTTGCTGCACAATGGTCAATCCATATTCCCAGGTCTCTAACTACTTTTTTCATTTTAAAGTGGGGTACTGTCAATGCTATGAGTGTGTGTGTGTGGGGGGTCCACCAAATGAGACAATGTTGCATTTCTTTAGTATCCAATTTAAATCCATTTTCAATACACCACACATTTATAAGTGTAAGTTCCTACTGGTGGGATTTGGTGTCAGAGGGGAATTTGTCAATAACTCCCAGTGTGCAGTCTTCTGCAAACTTGGTTAGCCATAGTAAATACTGAACAAAAGCAGTCCCAGCAGGACACCACTGGTCACCTTCGTGTTCTCTCAGGCTGCCTCTACCACCCATACCTTGTGGGTTATTCTTTTAGCCAATTAACTATCGTTCTTATCACATAGGGATTGCTACAGATTTAGTTTATCAATTAATCTGGCCAGCATTGGGGACAGAATCAAATGCCTCATTCAAACCAAGGTAAGCTGTGTGCACAGTATGACCACTGTCAACAGCATATGTTACTATTTCAATGTTAACCACATTAATTAGACAGGATCTACCTAAAACCCAACTGCAAGGGATCTAGATTGAGGAGATTTTTAATACTGGTGTTAATCAAGTATGATTCAATGTGTTCCATGGCTTACAAATGAAACTTGTCAGTATGAAAGATCTACAGTTTCCTGGGTCATAGCATTGCCAGTGCTGCACGCCATACTTCTAGAAGTGGGCCTGTAGCCAGGCTTAGGTTAAATAGCTTTAAGGAGAGGTTCCATCATGGCATGTTAGGTACTATTTATCAAAGTAGCCAGGTATGGTATCTGGTCTCATGCAGGAAGTATTCCTAGGTCTTGGACGTGCTAGCACGTTCAGTCCATGACTTTTTAGAGATGATGGTAGGGGTTTGAGAGTTATGAGGACTGTAAGGCTTTGTATAGTTACCTGAGGAGTGAAATGTGCTCTAAATTTATTTGCGAGGATATTGTCAGTGTCCACTGAATCTGAGTAGGTTTTGTCATTTAGTACTGATGCCAACTTAAGTTCAAGGGCTATCTAATAGTCTTTTCAAAAATTCGCTACAGCAATCCTTGTTAGCAATAATTTATGGAAATAGATTATGTTTTGGACAGTGTATTTTTTCTGGATGCCAAAATACATTTTTTTTATTGCCAAATGGTCTAATATTTAAATATTTCCAACCACGTATTATAATGTCTTTCATAAATTCACAGGCTTTGTTTATCTATTTCATAAGAAGTAGCATATCATTATTAATTTTATTTAAGGTGCATAAAGTTTAAATTATAATGACATTTAGTAAGTAGGCAGTACCTGCTTGAATATCACACTGATAAGGATGGGGAAATTATTTGAATTTGTTAACATCTATACCAATACACTGTTTTACAACAAAATAAACCATCCCAAACCTGAAAACAGGAATATAGTCAGAAAGTTTGGGATGAAACTATCATTCTGTTTATTTTTTCTTTTGTTTGGATCGCTTGTCTATGTGCTTAATAAAGGATTTTTGACTGGATTACTTCTGAATACCTACTAGAGTTAATAATTCTGTATATTATTAATAATATTTCACATTTTTATTTTTTAAATTAGGACTTTTTAAGTTCGCTACTTTTACTACCATTTTCTAATTTTTTCTGCTGCAGGGCCGGTGCTAGCATTTGGGGGGCCTCACAGCAAGTTTCCAGTCAGTGACCCCTTGGGAGACATCAATGTGTCACCATATGTGAGAGATGCAACCATACAGCCATACTGGAGCCTAAGCTCTCTCAACTCAGTACTGGAGTAACCAGTCAGGAGGAGAAGGAAACCACACTCACTACAATTCCAGTCTCACATAGACCCACCACGACAGCAAACCAAACACATAAACACACAAAAACATACTCGGAGGCTCTAAATAAAAATCTGCCTAAGCAGCAGAGACCTCCAAAGCAGACACCCAAGCAACCACTACCCCAAAACAAAACACGTGCAACACATAGCTCACAAAGCCAGTGTGCCGAACAGTCACAGCCCTTAAGGCTAAACAACACACCTGATACACTGGTAATAGTGACTCTATCATAAGGCACACTGACGTCCCGCTCACCAGACTGAACAAGGAGAAGGTCACAGTGAGCTGCCTGTCGGGCGCTAGGATCCGCCACATAACACAAGCACTCAGGTCACTCCAAGGCAAGTACAAATATGACTCCGTCATTGTCCATGCTGGTGTGAATGACCTGAGACGCACCTCCCTGGACTACATGAAAAGAGACATAGAGGAGCTCTCTGAGCATGTAGCCCAGGCTGGTATGACCCTGACCTTGAGTAGCATCTTACCCTCACCAAGAATGATGCCACAATATGAAGACAAGATGATCAATTTCAACAATTGGCTTAAGTACTGGTGTCATTCAAAGGGGATCCAATGCCTGTCAGCCTGGGATGACATGCTCGACAAGCCACGATGCTTCGCTAGGGACGGCTTGCACCTGTCACCCCTGGGCTTTCGGATATTGGCAAAGGCTCTTGCTACCCCCATAGTGCCTTTTTTAGGCAAGGCTCAAAAGACAAACCCACCTCCATAGGTATCACAAGGGATAAGAAAGTAAGATTAATGCTACTCAACGCCAGATGCACGCACTCGAAACTCTCCTTAGCATGGAGAACATAGATATCTGTGCAGTAACAGAAACCTGGTTCAAGGCTCCTGAGAGCACCCCAGCACTACCAGGTTATACCTCATACCATGCTTTTCGGCCCCAAAACTTGGACCGAACCACAAAAGGAGGGGGAGTATCAATATTTGTCAAAGATACCCACACCTCCAGGTTGGTGGCACAGCACGAAGCATCAGAGACTATCCATGTGCAACTAACAGCGGGTAAAACTGCCTTCCAGTTTATAGCCTGCTACAGATCACCCTCTCAAACCCAGGAATCCCACTCGGCCTTCCTAAGAACACTGGAAAATATGAAGGTCTCTCCAAACACCATTATATTGGGCGACTTCAACTACCCAAACATAAACTGGGAGCATTACTCTAGCTCCAACACCCTAGCCCAAAGGTTCCTAGAATTTATAAACTCAAATGCTATGGAACAACTTGTTACTACTCCCACAAGAGGGGAAAACATACTGGACCTGATCATCACTAACATGGGGACTCTATGCTCCAGACCAGAAGTGTACCCCTCATTGGTAAGATCAGACCATAAACGAATCTCACTGGATATTCACATCCCGACTCCACCCCCTGCCCTGAAAACCACAGTGAAAAACTTCTCTAATGCAAATTTCACACTCCTCAAAACCAAGGTGAAATCTTTCAAAGCCCCCGGGCCTGTGGAAAATACGGCCCAGGCCGCAGAATCCTTTATAAACACATTCTATGAACACCTTCAGGAATGCATGGATCATGCAATCCCAAATAAAACCAAGACCCAGTCCTCCAAAGGCAGACGTCCTGTCTGGTGGACCCCAGCCATAAACAAACTATACAATAGAAGGAGGAAGCTACTACATGACAGAGCAAAATCCCAAAAAGGGAAGGCATCTCTGATCAGTATTAGCAAAAAACTACGGGCACTCATAAAATCGTCTAAGGCCAGCTTCGAGAGAAAAATTGCACAGGACACTAAGGATAATCACAAGGCTTTCTTTAGTTATGTTAGGAACCTGGGTAGGAATTCCCAGATATGCTCAGAATTAGTCCAAAATGACAAAAAATACACCGAACCCACAGACATTGCCAACATCCTAACTGACAGGTTCAGCGCAAATTTCTCCCCCCACTCCCCACCAAAAGGGCAAATATCTATCCCAGCACAGTGCTGCCCCCCTGACATCTCAGATGCTCAGGTAAGAGCTGCCATCTCCAAAGCAAAAACCACAGCATCAATGGGACCAGACGGTGTCCCATGCTGCGGCCTACATGAACTCCAAGAAGAGCTAAACCCAAAAATAAAACTACTGTTCAATCTCAGCCTTACTACAGGATATGTACCCAAAGAGTGGCGTACAGCAACAGTGGTCCCTCTCCACAAAGGTGGTGCCTCAACGGATCCTGGAAACTATCGCCCCATAAGTCTGACTAGCTTGGTCTGCAAAGCTATGGAAAGGATCATCATGGACCTCATAAATAAAGATATTGGGGACCTACAGACACTGGATCCTACCCAGTTTGGCTTTGTTAAGGGCAGATCCTGCCACTTAAACCTGGTTGATTTCTTTGAAACAGTCACTAAGGCCATTGACGAGGGGAAGGTGGTCCACACAGCCTACCTGGACCTCGCAAAAGCCTTCGATACAATACCCCACTCGGGCATTACAGATAAGCTCACCAGCTTAAATATAAACCCCTATGTCACTAGATGGGTTGCAAACTGGCTCAAGGACAGAACCCACATGGTTAGAATTGCTGGAGCCATGTCAGACTCCAAACCAGTTACAAGTGGCGCCCCACAAGGCTCAGTCCTGGGACCTCTCTTGTTCGGTATATATTTCTCGGAGGTACAGGCCAACACAGAAGGACTGTGGCTGACCAAGTTTGCAGATGACTGCAAACTGGGCACCATAATCGACACTCCAGCCGACACGAGCATCCTCCAAAAAAGCCTCATAGAAACAGACAACTGGTGCCAGAGCTATGGCCTCAAGCTAAACGCCAAAAAGTGTATAGTCATCCCCCTTGGAAAAAACAAAGTGCCCACAAATTACCACATAGGTGGCAATCCATTAAGTACAGAAGAAGTAATTAGGGACCTGGGGACCCAAGTTGATAGCAATCTCTCATTTGACAACCACGTGGCCAAAGTGGTTAGAAAAACATTTTATATAGCCCACCTAATCATGAAGGGATTCACATCTAGATCAGGGGAGGTCATCGTGCCTCTTTACTCATCCCTCATCAGGCCCATAATTGAGTACAATGCCCCTTTTGGGATGAACCTTACTAGACACCTGCAGCAACTGGAAAGACCCCAAAAGTACCTCACCAAGAGGATCAAAGGGCTCAAACAGATGCCATATGCTGCCCGGTTAAAGAAACTCCAGCTCTACTCAGTGGCATACCACCTGCTCAGAGGCGATCTGTGCCTGACATATAAAGCCATGTCCAACCCGGAATTAATGGACATGCTGCACCTCAGAAAATCCAAATCCCATCGAGCTACGCTCGAGAGACTTGAACCTCAGCACTGAAATAAATAGGACATGCTGGAGGGACAGATTCATAACCCAGAGGCTCCCTTCACTCTGGAGTAAAATCCCAGTCCAGGTTAGGCAGAGTCCCTCATTGACTCTCTTTAAGAGGAATCTTGATGAGTGGATGGGAGATCATAGGTTTACCCCGGGTATCACTTCTGTGTCACTGTTAGACAGAGGCACAGTATACTAACCTCGAAAAAGGCATAGCAAAATTAATTTAAAATGGGTGGTGAAAGCCAAACACACTCTGGCTAGGCTTATAAATGCCCTAGGGCAGATAGCCTAGTATGAACCTATGAACATATGAACCTATATTGTTGCCACTCTCCCTTCCTTTTAAGTTGCCACCCGCACTCCTTTAATGATCACTGTATGCCACATGGTATTAAAAGTGTTAGTACATACAGATCATTACAAACAGACTTGGAATTTAGTCCCTTTACTTGTAAAAAAAAAAAATCAGGTTAATAGGTATAAGGAGCAGTATACATTTTACTCACATTTCTGAGTAGTGAAATTAAGTTTCCCTCTCCAAGCAGAGATTTGACATTAAATCCAGACTGCCAACAAACCAGGCAGTTATAGCCATATTTTCTATCTACACACATCAGATATATGATTTCCAACACACAGGAACTACTGGCACACACACAGAAGCCCTACAAAACTAGCTCAAAAATCAGCCACACACAGTACACACTCCACTCAACACAGTGGTCACTGTCATCTACAAAATGAACACCATACAAGTTGCAAGTCAGTAACTGTAACACCTGGCCCACAGAAAACAGAACACAGCATGTGCAAGCAAAATAGCAAAACTGTGGCACACCACAGCCAAAAACAGTGACACACAGCAAAAGAACAAAACAAGCAAATTAACAATGATATGAAATAGCAAAAAAAATAAATAAATAAAATAATATAATAAAATTAGAATTAATTAAAAAGTGGGCAGCCACGGTGGTGCAGCGGTTAGCGTTGCCGTCTCACAGCAAGAGGTTCTCCGGTTCGATCCTCGGCTGGGGTGCCTTCTGTGTGGAGTCTGCATGTCCTCCCTGTGGTCGCGTGGGTTTCCTCCAGGTTACCCCGTTTCCTCCCACATCCCAAAGACATGCTGTAGGTGGATTGGACACTCTAAATTGGCCCTAGGTGTGAGTGTGTGCATGTGTGTGCCTTCTGTGGAAGGTTGGGCGCCGGACTGGCAACTCGACACTGTAAAACTCCACTGCCAATCATGAGTGGACAGGTGATCCGCTGTGGCGACCCCTAACCGGGAAAAGCCGAAAGAAGAAGAAGAATTAATTAAAAAAAATTTTAATTAAAAAAAAAATTAATTAAAAAAATTCTAATAAAATTAGAATAATAAAATGTAGCAGACAAGAGCAAACTGGAAGTAATATGCAGTAATAAAAACAGTGGGAAAACTTTAAACTCCAAACAATTCTGTATACACCATAGAATGCATATTCCCCTTCACAGTATAGAAAAGAACTATGTAAAAAGTTCGTGCTACCCCTCCCCACATTCCCCAAATCTGAAAACAAAAACAAAAAATCATGCAATGTTTATACTTCCCCTTCCCCAACATCTCTAAACCTCTTGGCACACAAAAAAATCTTGACAAAACCATAATTATGAGGGAGAATTGTCTACCATATTTAACACAAAGTACTAAACTCTGATCTGGTACTGAACTGCTTGCTGTACTCGGGGTAAAGCATTTGATTCCGTCCACTTTCATTCACCTACTGTGTGACTCAAAGCGAACAACTTAACAGGACAGTTCTCCAGGCATGTGCTAGCCTCTTACTATAAAAGTTCTTGACAATGGTGCAGGTCTGGCACAGAATTGAAATATTGGTATTATAAACTTAGAAATCTTCTACAAAAACAGTTTTGCATTACCATATATTAGTTTTGCATTAGCATATATTTTTTAAAGGATATGAAGTCTAGAATTGAAATGTCTTACATTACTTAGTGACTTCAGTCCTCAATGGCTTGCTAAAAAACTACATTTTTATGAGGGGGAAAAAAAAGACAAAAATCTGGACACACTGCAGCATTCTGACGGTTGACAGGTATGGCTCCCAAGGCTTCCCCTAGAAAAAAGAGACATGCTTCATTGGGAAGGGACCATAAATATAATGCAAAAGACTAAAAACATGAAAAGACTCTAGACATTTTACCAGATTCCCCTCCTTTCCTCACACACAGACACAGACAAACACACACTACAGAAAAGCTACAATTCTGGGGCAGACACTAAATACTGCTTCGACATACAAAAGCTGCTAGAATAAGATGAAGTGTGAAACACAATCTACTATGATTTACTGTAAAACCACACATACTTTGGGTACTGACCAAAATATTAAGCAAAACACCAAAAACATGAGACAAAAATGTAGACATTCTGCAGGATCCCTTCCACACGCACACACACACACACACACACACACACACACACACACACACACACACACACACACACACACACACACACACACACACACACACACACACACACACACAAATATCAGCTACAGGCTGTAAATATTTTTATTTTATCACAGCTCTACGAATATTAAAAAGCATTTACTATCATTGCGTGCAAAGGGCTGAGCACATAATCAGTTATTATAAACTCAGGCCCTTGCACACAAAATAATATAAAAACTTCATATACAAACATACAAACTCAAAAACAGCTACATCCACAAATAAATAAGACATTTTGCAGGATTTTCTACCTTTAGACACACACACACACACACACACACACACACACACACACACACACACACACACACACTCTCTATAAAAGATCCATGTTTAGGGACAGATTTTAAATACTGCTTTTACAAACTTTCAAATCTGCTAAAATAAGAGTTCTCTGATTCTTTAGAAGACTCCTTCTCTTATTCTTTACAGATTTCCTGCTCTCTGGGTTATGGATCACTAGAGGAAGGCCCTGTTGAGCCAGATTCTTCTGTGGAATACTTAAGTTTTGGGGAAACTATCAATAAAATGAGAGATTTTTTTCAAATGGGAATCTTCAGATATCACTGAAGTACAGAAAAGATTCTATGACCTGATCCAAATGGACACTCCTAGTCCAACTGCAATCCCTCCTACTCACCAAGCCTTCCTGGATGCCTTGCCTCTGCCTCCATAAACTCAGATTCACAATCTCCAGCCCCTTGCAGGGTTGACAGACTTTACAAAGTACCTCAGATGAGAAATTCCTGATTAAATATCCTCCAGCTGACCCAGCTACTATCTCCATTTCGACAGATAGGACTTGTAAGCTCCTACCTACTACTACCATTTTGCCTGCTGATAAGGACAGCAAGACCATGGAGAGGTTGTGGAAGAAAATCTATACTTCCGCCACCTTGTCCTTTAGGGCAACTAACTACCAAACGCATATGACTAAGTATTCACTAGCTCTACTAGACAAGGCATCTAAGGAACTAGCTGACATCCCAGAATGTGCAGCAAAACCTCCTTGTTTTCCCTGCTCGCTCTTACTGCCCAGGTCAATAAGACATTCTCCAAGTTGCAGCTATGATGCTATTGACGCCTCAGCCAAGTCAGCTGCGTCAGCTTCTGCACTCAGAAGGCATTCATGGCTGCGCCTTCAACCCCTCCCTGATTACGTTAAGGCAATGCTTATTGATGCTCCCTTAGAAAGTGGCTGAACTCTTCAAGTCCTTGCAACAAAAAGGCAAGGAATTAGAGGACCTCAAACACCTGTTACTCTCACCTGTTCCCAAGTTTCATAGAAACTGTCCTTCTAATACTCAGTTTACTAGGAAAGACTCTAGGCCCTTGGACCACTCCAATCCCAGAAAACCCACAAGAAGACAGGCCAGAACATCTCCCTCCACAAACCAAAGGCCTCCCTTTCCTGATAGGGCAGGTAGTGTCTGACTGCCTGCCAAGTCCACTACCCCCCCCCCCCCCCTTCCCCTGTCAGACCATCTCTCTCACTGTCTGCCTGTCTGGGAACAAATCACCTCAGACAAATGGGTTCTGTCCATCATAGGGGACGGGTACTTCATGACTTGGATATGTCCACCTATAAAACTAAGAATGCCACAGCTACCCCCAAGTCAGCTTCCCCTTCTGGGTCAGGTTTTACAAACCCTGTTAGATCAGGGCACTATAGTATGTGTGCCCTCAAAATCAAAAAGAAAAGGCTTTTACTCAAGATTTTTTCTGGTGCCCAGAAATGATGGACCTTGGAGGCCCATTTTAGACCTCTCATGCTTAAAACCCTTCCTCAAGGTACCTGACTTCTGGATGCTCACCCTGCCTACTCTCTTCCCTCTCCTGATGTCCCACGGATTCATGGCAACCATGGACATAAAGGAAGCCTACCTCCATATCCCTATCAAACCCACCTTTAGGAAATACTTGAGATTCCTGGCTGGTTCATCCCATTTTCAATTCTGTGCATTACCCTTTGGGCTGTCTGTTACCCCCAGGGTATTCACAAAGTGCCTGGCTCCAGTCATTCTGTACTGTCGAACCCAGGGAATCCAAATATTCCCCTACTTAGATGATCTACTAATTCAGGCAGTAGATCAGAAGACCCTACGCCTTCACACCAGGACTCTTGTATAACTCCTGAAGTCCTTAGAATTCCTGATAAACTTCCAGAAATCCAATCTGGAACCAGCACAGGACGTAGTCTTCCTGGGCTGCAGAATTCGGACAGACATCATGAAGGCATTCCTACCTCCAGAAAAGGTGGACTCCCTGTCCCAATACCCTACTGGCTACCCTTCAAGCATCTCAACTGACTGCAAGGCAATTTCTGAGACTTCTAGGCTACATGGCAGCTACCATCCCCATGCTCCCCCTTGCAAGACTGCACATGAGGAAACTGCAGCGCTACCTGAGGTCAGTCTGGACCCAGCACTCTCACTCTGTAGAGTTCAGGGTCCCCTTACTTCCCTGCTTAAGGAAGGAACTGAGATGGTGGGTGACCCAGGTATCCTTCAATCCAGGGCTGCCTCTTCGGATCCAGATCCCCTCTCAGATGATACACACAGATGCCTCAGATCTAGGGTGGGGAGCCACATTAGGACAAAGGAAAGTGCAAGGTTTGTGGACAGACAGAAACTAGATCACATAAATGTCCGAGAAATGAGAGCGATCCTTCTAACTCTCCAAGCCTTCCTCCCCTTCCTAGAGCAAGGACTCCTCAACATGTACACAGACAACACCACTGTTCTGTGGTATATCAACAGACAAGGAGGGACAAGATCCTACCTTCTATGCAGGCTAGCTCTTCAGGTATGGGAACTGGCCACCTCACAGGGCACCACCCTACAGGCAGCATACATTCCCTCTCTTCACAACACTCGGGCAGATCTCCCAAGCAGAACCAGGTCGAACAACCATGAATGGATGCTTCAGAGAGACACCTTCCTGAATCTGGTCCACAGGTGGGGTGCTCCTCAGATAGACCTGTTTGCCTCCTCCATAAACAGGCAACTCCCGAACTACTGCTCCAGGACTCTCAACCCCAAGGCACCGGCAATAGATGCCTTCTCAATAACCTGGAAAGGGGAATTCTTGTATGCATTCCGTCCCTTTACCCTGATACAGAAGGTACTGCTGAAGATTCAGCAGGACTCTCCAAAAATCTTGTTGGTGACTCCCTACTGGCCAAGACAGCAGTGGTTCTCTCTTCTCCTTTTGTCCAAGGGCAATCACCACAAGTTACCCCCATCAGTGGACCTAATCACATAGCACAAGGGGACTCAGATACACCCACAGTGGCAGTCTCTACAGCTCACCCTGTGGCTGACAGGATTCTGATCCTCTTTAGACACCTGTATAATGAGGATGTGCTTAATGTCCTGTGGGAGGCCAGGAAATCCAACACAAGGAAATCCCACACGGCTAAATGGAACATTTTTCTGTCTGGTGTCACAAAAGGCAATTGGAGCCGCTGCAAAGGGATATGCCTCTATTCCTGTCTTACCTGTGTGAACTGATGCAGACCGGACTTGCTTACTCATCTCTGAAGGCACACTTGTCTGCAATTTCTGCCTACCTCCCCTTAGACCCACCCCTGGCGTCCAGACAGCCAGCTAAACTCTTCCTCAAAGGGGTGTTACATTTGAGACCTCCCAGGAAACCATGTCCTCCACCCTGGGACTTCAACTGTCTGTTAGAAAAACTTACTTTACCTCCTTTTGAACCTGCGGACAAAGCATCCTTAAAACACTGTACTTGTAAAACTGTTTTACTATTGGCCTTTACCTCAGCCAGGAGGATCTCCGAACTACAAGCCCTTATGGCTATACCACCCTTTTTGGTTTTTCACTTAGACAGGGTGACCCTAAGGACTAATCCGTCCTTCTCTAAAGTTGTGAATGACCTTTCCTTGAACCAGCCTATCCACCTGCCTACTTATTTCCCCAACCCACAGGGAGACAGTGAGAGAATTCTACATTCCCTAGATGTGCACCATCAGCTTAGGTTTTCCAAATCTATTAGACAGTCATACCAACTGTTTGTTTCCTTCCACCCCAGGGCCTTGGGGAAGGCTGTGAGCAAACAGACCATTTCAGCCTGGATCTCCAGGGCCACCTCTTTCTGCTATCTTTACCATGGCAAGACACTCCAGTGCAATGTCAAAGCCCACTCCACCAGAGCTGTAGCCTCTTCTGGGGCTTTCTTTAAAGGGTTAGACACTAATTCCATCCTAGAAGCAGCAACTTGATCCTCAGTACACACCTTCACCAAACACTACAAACTGGAGGAAACTTCCAGAGCAGGGTTTGCCAGGGCTATCCTGCATGGGTTTTTGGAGACGGCTTCTGAACCACCTCCCCTTTCTCAGTGAGCTTTGGTACTCACCCACTAGTTGAATACTGCAATATTGGAATAGAAGGCTATAGAAAGTTGTGTAAAATCTTACCATAACCATAGATGTCCTTCTCTTTTATTTTGCAGTTTTCCTTCCCTCCCACCTTCCCCTTGCTTCTCCTGGGTGACATTGGACTAGCTATGCCCTTATAGGACTGGCTCCAACTGGGGCTTGTTATGTTCTGAGGGCTGGTGCGTGCAGATGTCACTTTTATGGTCCATGCTTTAGCAGCCACGTCAGACGCCAAGCGCACCAACTGGGGACTGAAAAACTTTGGAAACCTGTCAGGGCGAGACTGGAAGGAAGAATGGTAAACCCTCTAGTTGAATACTGCAATATGGAAGAGAAGGACATCTATGGTCATGGTAAGATTTTACACGACTTTCTTTTCCTGCTTATCTCTCCCGCACACACAACTACAGGAGGCCAGATTCAGGAAAAGATTTTAGCCGTTATTCTTATAAACTGAAAATTGTTGCTAGATTGCCAGGTGTTGCACTGTTTATTTAGCATGTCTTTTGTGAAAGATATAAATCTGAAAGGCAACTGTCTTTGACTATGCATACCTTTCAACTTGTAAGCACAAGAATTCTTGAGAAAGACTAAAATAATGGGGGGGGGGGGACAGAACAAAGGCCCATAACCAGGGTCAGATTTTAAACATCGCTACTATAACCTTAGAAATTTGTTAGAATAACAGGTTTTACATTACTGTGCATATGCGCACATGAAATCTAACAATTCTATGTGTGTCATTGTTTTTTTACTTCAGTCCTTAGCGATATACACCAAAGTACATATTTATGAGGAACAGACAAAAAATATGAGACAAAAATCTGGACATTCAGCGAAATTCTAGACAATTGAGAGGTATGATTTTATAGCAGTAGCCTTAATTATAAGGTAGAAGATCCAAGTGCAAGCTCTACCCACCACAGAAAATGAATACACATATAGAATAACTTATGTTTTGAAGCAAAAAAAAATTGAAAACTGCTAATCCTCCTTTCTAGATAAACTCTTCCTGCATGCTGTCCAAGAGTAACCTAATAGCTCACAGGCCTTTCAAATTTCCCTGAAAAGGGCACTTTTTCAGCTTTTTTTTTTTTTTTGTTTGAGGCTGTAGATGGAGTTTCAAACTTCATGTCTTTCAAAAATGCATGAACTGAGCCTGTAATGTTTCCATTCGTTTTATTGCAATTCACGTCCCGATTCCTACTGTACTAGGAAACTAAAATAAAGTTTACATGTGTCTCACATGTGGAAGTGCTGTGAGCTTGCTGCAACCAATCAGGTCTTTGCTTCACTAAAGCAGACCTGATAGACTGCAGCTTTTCACAGATGTAACCTCCTCACTGGAGGAAGTATTAACAGGAAAACAAAATGCATGGCAAAGATCTCAGCTCACTGCAAAGACTCAACTCACAGCAATAACAGGTCTGATTACCAGAGACGTGCAGAGGAAAAAGTTACCTGCATCATGAACAGATGTCAATGGGGGTGCTTTTCAGCAGCAACAGATTTGGAGGCCCCCTGCAACCGTGGATTTCGTTGGTGCCTAACACCGGCTATGCTGCTTGTTAATACACAGTGATTAACTAGACATACAGGAAATAAAAAACTTTCACACAGAGAAGTTTCTTACTATGTTTTGTTTTCAGACCCACTATACTTGTACAGTGGGTTGTTTGAAACTTAGGGGATACCATGGAGATTACTTGTTTATTATATGTTCTACTTACAAACATAAATACAAAAAAAAATCAATAAACTTACCCAGTGTTGCCGTCTGTTCCATACACTGTTGTGATACAGCCTCATTTTCAAGCAGCACCACATTCCAGTCCATTTTCTCAGACTACAAGATAAAAGCTATAGCTGGCTTTGAATCTTACAGAGATGAAGGCAGGTGCCTCAGTTTCAAAATATAAAACTGATCCCTGGAAACAATAAGTGGGATACAGTAGTGCAACATTTATGCCTGCTCAACTATCCTGGGAGAGAGAGGCAGGGTTTCCAGCCAAGGAGTAACAGTCATTGGTTGTGACCAATGATGCTAGTCTAGAGGCATATGCATATGTAAAATGCACATTAAAAATGGGTGGGACAGTATGTGGGGTAATCAAAAAAGCTCTCCACAGCTTTTAGGACAGTCTGCACCAGGACATCCTTATCACCTCTCCAGAAACCTGCACCATCTGCTTGTACTAATGACTTTTCCACTTGAAGGACCCTACTCTGAAAGGCTAAGCCAAACAGGTTTCAGGGAGCATAAGTCTCAACTTCCATAATTTAAGCACAGTGCTATGAGTTTTGCCCTTCTAGGACAAGTTTTGCTAGGAGTTTGCACTCCTCCAAAACTTAATGTTACTCCTCATAAACTTAGGCAAATTTACAAGTTCATAGGTATGTACTAGACTAATGACCACAGGAGGCCTTTTTAAGTCTAGGCATGCATCTCAAATCTCTGACAAGTTCTAGTACCCCTGGTAGTTTAAGTAGCGGCTTGGGAGACAAAACATTTACAAGCGGGGGCCTAGGAGATGAATCATTTACAGGCTGACTGTGTTCACTGGGAGCATAGGTGCCACACGAGGGATGAATTTTCTGCTTCCCATCCAACTGTCCAAGTTACACTTGAACTGGGTTAGGGAGGAAGTCTGCTTCACATATATTGGGAACCTGCTCCAGAGAAGGGGTGATCTCAAGGAAACATACCTGTTTCTCCAGCAGGTCCTATTTATATCACAGGCAAGGTTTAAGTCTTTAGAACAGGTAAGTCTGGTGCTGTTTGTTTTGTGGAAATGTAGAAGGTCCATCAGAGGGGGCCCAACTATGCCTTGCATGCCACGCATAGTTCTTCCCTCAACAGCCTGTAGGAGACAGAATACAGGGACAGAGCTTTGAGGCAATCTGCAAAGGACCTGTTATTTATGCCCTGTATTCTTTTACTGAGGAACTTCTGTGGACATTCCATTTGTTGGATGCGCATGACAAGGTACATATCAAAATGGGGCATTGTACTCAATTACAAATCTGATGAGTGCCAAATACAACAGAACAATAACTTAGATGACATACCTTTGTTTATAACTTGCAAAACATAAAATGATTTCCTCACTACTGTAGAAACATGATGGTCAAAGACTAGATTACTGCCTACATGTGCTCCAAGTCCATGACTACTGGGCTGACTCTTAGGGGTGTTTTATCAATATGGTAGTTACCAGGGGTAGCACACTTCACAAAGGATACTATTGTGCATTTCCTGGTACTTAGTTATAGTCCATGGCTCTGACACCTGTTATGTGTCCTTTTCAGCCCTTTTTGGAGAACATAAGTGCCCAAGTGTGCTATTGTGTCAAATGCCTTGGCCAGGTCAAGGTAGGTAGTGTGAACCCTTCTGCCCTCATCCATTACTATGGTGACCTTCTCAAAGAAGTCCCCAAGTTGAATAGGCATGGCCTGCCCTTGACAAAACCAAACTGGGTAGGGTCCAATGTCTGAAGGGCTCCCACATCATTACTGATCATTTCCATGATAAGTATTTTCATGGCTTTGTATACAAGACTAGTGAGACTTAGGGGTCTGTAGTTTCCAGGGTTCATAGATGACCTGACCTTTTGTGCAGAGGGATGCTACTTGCCATTCTCCATTCATGAGGCTCAAAGCCTGTTTGGATGCTGTGGTTAAACAACGATGCCACAGGACCAGCTAGGTCATATTTTAAGACAGTCTGGGATATTATCAGGGCCCATCAATGCAGTGTTCTTGGCCATTGAGACAGCATGAGGATTTGTTCCCTAGTGACAGTAGGGGAGTTATACTTGATTGCATTTCCTGAGGGGGGAGGCATAAAGTCAGAGCTGAATTTGTCTGCCAGTAGGTTTTCTACATCTTCTGTTTCAGTGCAGATAGCTCCATTAACTATGATCTCTGCACACAATTATGTATTGCCTTTAAGGCTGCAGACATAGCTAAAGAATGCTTTGTATTTGTCCTTGGCTTGTGAGGCCAAATTTATCTTAAATTTGACTTTGGTAGACTTTATCTGTCCTCTGAGTTATTTGCTTAGTTTGATGAGAGCACTTTTATCCTGCTGGCTGTTACACTTCCTAATTTCTAGCATGACTTTCTTCCTTCTGTTAAACAGCCTGCTGATTTTGTGATTGAGCCAGGGTGGCTTGTTTTATGAGTTAGTTCTGTTCTTACTCCAGGTGGGTGCAGCTGTGTCTGTGCAGCTATTAATATGCTTATATAGGGTTTCTGTGAAGAGTTCTTTGCAAGAGGCAGTGTTCTCAGGGTTTACAGGGGCTTACATTTTTGCCAAATTATCACTTAAGAGTATTGAGTTTCCTTTAGAGTAGCTCCTGAACGTTCCAGATTTAGCTGGGGTTCTGGGTTTTATTTTCACTTCAAAGGAGACCATTTTGTGGTCTGACCTTATCAGAGAGGACATTACACTAAGGGATGTGCAGCACTCTCACATATTAGTGAAGACCAGCTTCAGTATACTTGCACCCCTGGTCAGTTTACTGACAATCTTGTCTATGGAGTTTGTGTTTACAAAGTCCAGGAATCTTTGTGCCTGCACATCTGGTGGTGTACATGATTCCCATTTAATAGTGAGGTAATTACAGTCACCCATGACTATGGTTTTGGGTTGGCTAGTAAGGGTCTCCAGTAAGCTTAAATATGTGCTATGGGTTTCTTGCATCACAGAGGAGGACCTATAGCTTGCAAAGTAGTAGTACGGGATTTTGTCTGTGCTGATTTGAATATGGAGAAGCTCAAGTGCATTGGCATGTTTGACCAGTCTTGAGGTATATTTATTTCCGATATAAATCAACACACCTCCACTTTTTACTCCATGCCTTTGTAGTACCTTATCTAAATGAGTGGAAGGCATTACAACTCTGCATTGCCAAGGTGCTCTCCACAGCTTCTATCTCAATAACTACACAAACACTGGCATTCTCTAGGGTGAAAAGAGCTTGTAAGGACTGAAGTTTCTTGTTTAGACTCCTAGCATTGAACAGCAAAACTATTAATTGCTTAAAAATGGTACTACGATGGAGGGCAATGTTTTAACCAATATTTGAAAGCCTAGAGGGGAGAGGTGCAGACCATCCCAAAACAGAGTGGTCTGTTGCCCATCTCCTACCAAGCTGACAAATATCGCACCCCCTTAGAAAGACATGAGAAACTAAATAATTTATTAAAATCAGTCATCATCTGTTCGTATTGTGGCAACATCCTTGGGGAAGGTAGAATGGTGCTCAATGCTAGACTCATACCAGCCTAGGACACATTCCGAGAGCTCCTACTGGTTCTTTAAGGTAGCATACATAATTAAGTAACCAAACTAAGTCTTTACAAAGATTCCGTAGCATTTAATTATACAGGGTCATGGATTCATAGGTGTGTACTAGGCTAATGGCCCTGGAGCCTCTACAAGCCTAGCCCAAAGAAGTGCCCTGGCAACGTGCCACCAGTTAGTTCCCAGTGTCTCTATCAAGTAGAACCACTGGAGTGATCCCCAGGGTGAACTTTCTATTCCCCATCCACTCATCAAGATTTCTCTTGGAGAGGGGTAGTGAGGTGCTCTGCTTGACATGTATGGGAAGTCTATTCCAGGGAATGGGCAATCTCTGGGTTATTAACCTGTCCCTCCTACATGTTCTGTTGATTGCAGTAATGAGGCTGAGGTCTCTGGAGTGTGCGGTCCGGACGGATTGGGATTTCTTTAGATGCAGCATTTCTAACAGAGCTGGGTCAGACATGGCTTTGTAAGTCAAGCAGAGATCGCCTCTTAGCAGACGATATGAGACAGAGAATAGCTGGAGTTTTCAGTCTGTTCATGTAGGACATGTGTTTAAGGCCTAGGATCCTCTTTGTGAGGTACTTTTGTGGCCTCTCCAGCTGCTGCAAGTGTCTAGTGAGGTACATGCCAAATGGGGCGTTATATTCGATGACTGGTCTAATGAGGGAAGAGTAGATGATGACCTCTTTCTTCCTGGATGCAAAAACCTGGGTAATGAGATGTGCCACATAGAAGGACTTTCTGACTACAATGGCAATGTGGTGGTCGGAGAGGTTGCTGTCAACCTGTGTCCCCAGATCTCTTATAATGCCTTCAGTGTTCAGTGGGCTCCCATCGATGTGGTAATTAGTGGGAACTGAGTTTTTCCCAAAGGGGATGACGACACATTAAGCTTAAGGCCATGGTTTCGACACCAGTCATTGGTCTCAGTGAGGGATTTCTGTAGGATGTCTGCATCATTTGGGGAGCTAATAATCGCTCCCAGCTTGCAGTCATCTGCGAACTTGGTCAGCCAGAGTCCCTCCATGTTGGCCTGGACTTCTGAGAAGTAGATGCCAAACAGGAGAGGACCCAGGACCAATCCCTGTGGGATTCCACTCGTGAATGGTCGGCAGTCTGACTTGGCATCCGCTACTTTCACACTGTGGGTTCCATCTGTGAGCCAATTTGCAACCCCACCTAGTGATATTTTTATTTTTTTATTTTACATTTGTTGACTGGGATAGTCCGACTGGATGCATGTCCATTTTCAGCGGAGGCCCGGGGAGAAAAGCTCCAAGGGTAAGCAGATACAGCATTACATAATACCAGCATTACATATTACAAACAGACTATTTACAGAGATTACATAAGTAAGCAAGTTAAACAAAGTTCCACAGGTTATAGGGGTTGATGCCTAGTTTGGTGAGTTTATCAATAATTTCTGAGTGAAAATGTTATCAAAGGTCTTGGCCAGATCGAGGTAGGCTACATGAACTATCTTAACCTCATCCACAGCTCTGGTGACTGACTCAAAGAAGTCAACCAGGTTGAGCAGGCATGATCTACCTTTTACAAACCCAAACTGCATGGGATCTAGAGTTTGGAGATTCCCTGTATCCTTGTTAATTAGGTCCATGATGATGCGTTCCACAGCCTTACATATCAGACTCGCCAAGCTAATGGGGCGATAATTCCCAGGGTCTGTAGTCACTCTCCCTTTATGGAGAGGGATGACTGTAGCAGTGCGCCATTCGGTAGTGACAAAGCCTGAGGTGAGACTGGGAGTGAGCAGGGCACACAGATGTGGTGCCAGTTCACTTTGTAGTTCATGTAGAACACAGCCAGGGATACTGTCGGGTCCCATGGAAGCTTTATTCTTGGCCTTGGACAATGCAGCTTTAACCTGTGCTGCAGTGATGCTGGGTGACTGGCATTCTTCTGGTATTGTGATTGGTCCTTTAGGGGTGGAGAGAGGGGTAATGTTGGCACTGGATCTGTCGGCCAGTATGTTGGCAATATCTCTTGGCTCAGTATAGGAGGTACCATTGTGCAGTAACTCAGGGCAAATCTGGGTATTGCCGTGGAGATTCTTGATATAACTATAGAAGGCTTTGTGGTTGTTTTTAGTGTCTGCCGCAACTCTGCCTTCATAGGTGGCTTTAGAGGTTTTGATGAGGGATTTCAACTTTTTGTTCAGGCTAATAAGGCAGTTTTTCCATTCTTGGGAATTCACCTTTTTCTGCAAGTTTCTTCCTTCTGTTGTATAGTTTATTAATGCCAGGGGACCACCAGATTGGCTTCCTGTTTTTGGAGGACAGCGTCTTGGTTCTGTTGGGTATGGCTAGTTCCATGCATTTATGTACGTGTTCGTACAGTGCACTGGTGTATTGCATCTATTTTCCATTGGCATGGGTGCTGTGAAGTTTGCCACCTCTGTTTTTAGGAGCCCAAAGTCAGCTTTGGAGAAGTTTTTCATGGTCGTTACCTTTGCGGTGGTGGGGGGGTGAGATGAGGATTTCCATGGAGATTAGTTTGTGATCAGATCTAACCAGGGAATAATTGACTACTGGTGCAGAGCAATGGTTGCCCTTGTTAGTAATAACCAGGTCAAGGATGTTGCTTCCTCTAGTGGGGGTAAGAATGACCTGGTCCAGGGCACTAGAACTGATGAATTCCAGGAAGCATTGGGCCAGTGTACTGGTGCATGAGTAGTTCTCCCAGTTGATGGAGGGGTAGTTGAAGTCACCTAGTATGAGAGTGTCGGGTTGGACCCTAATAGTTTCCATGGTGATTAGGAACATGGAGTGAGTCTTGGAACATGGTTGGGGACCTACAGCAGGCTACGACCTGAATCGCCGTCTTACCCAATGTTAGTTGTACCTGAATTATCACAGATGCGTTATGCTGGGCTACTAGTCTGGAGGTGTGAATATAATTTATGAATATGGAGACACCACTGCTTTTGTGGAGCTTTGGTCCATGTTCTGGGGCCGAAAGTGTGAAATTAGTTACAGCCTGGTAGCGTAGGGGTGCTTTCTGCTGCTTTAAACCAGGTCTCCGTTACAGCACAAATGTCGATGTTCTTCATTTTGAGGAGTGCTTCGAGTGAGTGCATCTTGAGATTTAGACTTCTAGCGTTGAGCAGCATGACCGTCAGATTGCATTTATTTATAGCTGTTATGGTGGTAATTTGGTCTTTGGAACACCACCTAAAAAGGCACTATAGGGGGTGGCAAGAGCCTTAAACAGTACCCAGAAACCCAGGTGTGACAGATGCAGGCCATCTCTGGCAAAGCATTGAGGTCTGTCAATCATGTCATCCCAAGCAGACAGAGGCTGGATCCCCTTTGAATGACACCAGGAACTTAGCCAACTTTTGAAGTCAATTATTTTCTGCTTGTACTTCGGTATCATTCTGGGTGGCGGTAGGATGCTGTACAGGGCTAGGGTCATACCTGCCTGGGCCACATAATCCGAGAGCTCCACCATGTCTCCTTTCATGTAGTCCAGGAAGGTACATCTCAGGTCATTCACAACCACATGGATAATGACAAAATCATACTTGCACTTGTTGTGGAGTGACCTGAGTGCATGTGTTATGTGCCTCATTCTGTCACCTGATAGGCAGCTGACTGTTACCTTCTCCTTATTCAACCTAGTGAGTGGGGTATCAGTGTGCCTCACCTATGATTACTGTATTGGGCAAGCAGTTTTGCCTTAGGGGCTTAGGTTGAGGGGCACACTGTGTAGGTGAGCTATGCGTCTTGTGGTTTGTGCCGTGTTGTGGTGGTCGAGTGCGTTTCTGCCTTGGAGGTCTTTGCGGTTTGGGTAGATTTCTATTGAGAGCCTCTGCGAAGGTGGGTGCGTGGTTTGTGTTTTTATGTGAGAGCTGTGATGGTGGGTGTTCTGGAGGGCTGTGTGTTCCATGTGTTGTTGACCTTCTCCTCTTGATCAGCTAAGCTCAAATATGTGAAAACCCTCAATTACAAAAGACAATGAAATGCTCCTCTTTTTGATTCTATTATATGATTTTTAAGACCAGTGAAAGGATTTGTAACACTCAAAAGTTTAAGAGGTGAGCTACGAAAGGTGAAGTAGACTATTAAGGAGTGGCTCCAGGGCACAGTCCATTATGAACAGCTGTGAGAGAAGCAAAAAAAATTGTACCATTAGAAATTAAGTAGACTTAGAAGGATGACTCTATCAAAGAAAACATCCTCCCCTTTTATTTGCTTGTATGATATGCAGCAACTGTTTCTGTTTCCTTTTGCCCTGTAATGGAAAGGTTGGAGACAGTCCATATTAACAGCTACACACTTAAGGTTCAAATGTAAGAAACTGTCTCATTTCACACATTTAGTAACGTTTTGTAAGATCATAACCTCATCTCATGACCACTAGCTGCAGAAAGATTTTGCTGCTTGCAGTCTCCTTTCAGAAATGAGTGTGAGCACTATGCAAATTATTTGATTTGTCTTGCAATACCACTTTCATGAATATAGTAATGTCAATACTCTGGCCTAAGGAGCTAGGATGGAGTACAAGCAAACGTAAAATCAAGTAATGTACACAAGCATCAGAAGTAAGAAATTTCCACTGAATACAATTAAACTTCAAATACATACTTCATGGAGGGAAGGTGTCGCAAAACAACATCAACTGCATGTACAGGGTTTGTGCTGATGGGTTTGTCAAGTTCCAGTGGCTCTGGCATACTCCGCCCTGTCAAAACGTCATGCAGCAAATGCCAGCTTACTCGTGACACAAATTTTATAGACACTTTAAAGGGGCGATCTTTTCCACCTTCTCCTGGTAATGTTACATCCAAGTCCACCTAAAACACAAACCACTTATGTTGACTATTAATTCTTACAATGAATGAAATTTGATGTCAAACACAAATGTGTGCACGCATATCCTACAGTTTTTGGATGCAACTGACAGATAATCCATCAAAAATTAAACAGTCAATGTATCCTACTAACAGCTGCAGTATGAACATACCTAAGATTATAAATCAAAGTGCAAGCTTATTTTACTGCAATCTAATAAACACAGCAAGAGCAGTATTACTTTTTGAGTAGAGTCTACATATTAAACACAGTTGGTTTACTATAACAGTAAACGTTTGAGTAGATCACTGTTACAGAAGCCTAAACTATAGGGGACACATCCTGGCAAGACTCAGGCATTCAGTATTCAAATGTTTTTGAACTCCTTCTCCATGCATCATACATTCAAAGAGCAAAAGAGGGTTACTAGTAGAAATGTAGGCGTAAGACTGTCAAAATTCAGAGCTTTCTTGCCTCACAGAAAGGAAGGCTTTAATTCCAAATACAGACACACATGTGCTAAGAAAAAAGGGGATAGTTAAGGAAAATGGAAACTCCATCTTGACCAAAAAATTAGATAGGTGGATAAGTACCAGTAGGAGACCTAAAAGGGAAATAAAATAGAAGGGGAAAGGTAAGAAGGCATTAGTACTGAAACAGGGATTTATTCAAACACCTACTGTTATAGTAAATTTACTTACAAAAACGGCAACATATGTTCATCATTAGAAAATGTTACAGTAGCCTACGCTATATAGGATAATTACCAAAGCTTAAATAGCTAGGGAGGAGGAAACAAAGGTTAGAGTACAGGAGTCGCTGGAAAACAGCCCTAGCAAATCCTGCTCTTGACCTGGAGAAGGAATCTATCTCATAATGTTTAGCAAATATGTGCACAAATGACCAAGCTGCTGCCTGAAGAAATCCATTCCTTCCCAAAATGACTTAGAAGTGCCAAAGCCTTGGTAGAGTGAGCTTTGACCTTAAAAGGAAGGGATTTTCCATGGTGAGAATAACAGAACTAGACAGCATAGAATAGCCATTTGTAAACTGTCTGTTTAAACACTGTTTTTCTTTTTTCTTACATTCAAAGGAAATAAAAAGTTGATCTGAAGATATAAAACTGGAGTCCTCTCCATGAAGCATCCGAGGTTCATAGGAGGTTACTAGGCTAATGGCCCTAGAGCCTTTTTAAGCCTACCCATTCTTGCCCCAATTTTCCCAATTATCAATGCATATGGGCTAGAATGGCTTTTGTGTATGCTTGTGCCTTGAGGCATCTACAAACTGTTCCTGTCCACAAATGCCTCAGGTGACAACACAGGGGTAGATTTGCAATTTCCCATCCAATAGTCCAAAATGAATTTGAATATGCTTTGGGTAGAGCTGTTTCACGTGACTGGGGAGTCCATTCCAGAGAAGAGGTAATCTATGAGATACTAACCAGTCTCCCTCCAACAAGTTTTGCTTATATCACTGCCGAGATTTAGATCCTTAGATTGGGTAATTCTGGTGCTGTTTGTTTAGTGAATGAGTAGCAGATTTATCAGGAATGGGTCAGAGATTATTTAGTAGGTTAGGCAACAACCCAAATGAAATGTAACTAAGGCAGTTGGATTGGGAACAGGAAACCCATTCCTTGTTTGACACCTATGTCTCTAAAGGACACAGGGAGCCTGTAAATGGTTCATCTCCCAGGTCCCTGCTTGTAAATGTTTCATCTCTCAAGCCCCTGCTTACACCAGTCAAGGATACCAGAATTTGTCAGACATTTGGGATGCATGGCTAGGCTTAAAAAGGCCCTACTGGCTGTCAAACTTGTATACACCTATAAATTTAAGAACCTATGTTACACTACAAAGAAGGATTTTTCTTACTACCATGGACACATGGTGATCAAAGTTCAGGCTGCTATTAACCTGAGTCTCAAGTTCTTTACCCCTGAGTTTACTCTTAGGGGAGTGTTATCAAAGTTGTAATCCGTAGGGGTGGTCATATTTCCAAAGGGTATATATAACTATGCATTTTTTTCCACTGAGTTCTAGGCCATGGTTCTGGCACCAGTTATTTGTCCTGGAGAATATCTATGTCGTTGAGGGATTCAATGATTGCACCCAACTTGCAGTCGTCAGCAAAAGGCCCTCTACATTTACCTTGACTTCAGAAATGTATATTCCAAGCACAACAGGACCCAGTACTGAGCCCTGTGGGACACCACTAGTAAAAGACTTCTTGGTGGAGGCGGATTTCCCCACCCTAACTTCATGTGTCCTATCTGTCAGGCATTTGGATATCCATCAGGTGAAATAGGGATTTATGCCTAAATTTGAGTTTGTTTATAATACTCAAATGAGGTACCGTCTTAAAAGCCTTT
Organism: Protopterus annectens; assembly: GCF_019279795.1. Lineage (NCBI taxonomy): Eukaryota > Metazoa > Chordata > Ceratodontiformes > Protopteridae > Protopterus > Protopterus annectens. The sequence continues at coordinate 990,669,687 of NC_056727.1, forward strand.
GGCAGGTCAAAGTAAGCAGTATGTACCAAGTACCCACACCTGTGGCTCTAGTGACTTTCTCAAAAAAGTCCACCAAGTTTAGTAGGAATAACCTGGCCCTGATGACACCTAGCTAGGATGCTAACTGGGATGAAATCAGTGTTTAAGGATTTCCTGTGTCTTTGTTTATCAGGCCATGACAATTCTTTCCATAGCCTTGCATATAAGACTAGAAAAACTATGTCTCTCTACTTCCCTGGGTCTGTGTATGTCTGGCTTTCTGTAGTGGGATGACCATTAATAAACCCAGTGAACTACAGAGTTGGCTGCGGACATCCAGGATTCTCCTTCTTCCTTATTTTTTGGTTCAGAAGAGAACACAAAAAAGTGAAAAGATTTGGTTACAGTAAATGCTGATACTACCTTTGGCATGAAGGAAGGGTTAGTTCTTGAGGTCATCCTGTCCCTATGAAATGTATGGTAAAATTATGTTACCACCATTAATGCCTGAAAGAACATTAATGAGAGGGGAAGAAGAAGGAAAAAGGTAACTGCAAGCAAAAAATATTTTGCAGTATTTTTATAAAACATGCCATACATTGCATGCTATATAGTAAAGCATTTTCAGTTATTTCTGTATGTTATACAGATACTAAAGCAAACAGGTACCCTTTTTTTCTTTCTTCTTTCTTTCATAGGAAATTACTAGGCTAATGGCTTAAGGGCACTTACAAGCCTAAGCAAATATAACCCAATTTTACCCAATATATGGCTCTGGGTCTACTTTGAGACATATAAAACCCATAACATCTAATTTCATAACATTGAAACCAGAACATCTAAAACTCAAAACATCTAATTTCATAACATCTAACACTACAAATCACAAGAAAATAACATCCCTCCACATATAACACCACCAAACTACCAAACACACTTTTTACTACATTTCTGCAGGGGGGCAGGCCCCCCTGAACCCCCCACACCCCCAAGTAAATTAAATATACCATCTCCAGGATCGCACTACAGTGGAAAAAAGCTAATTTCCTAACCTCACTGTATCAAGCCCTCCTGCAGAAACGTAGTAAAAAGTGTGTTTGGTAGTTTGGTGTCATTATATTCATTGTATGTGAAAGGGATGTTATTTTCATGTGATTTGTACTGTTGGATGTTATGAAATTCAATGTTATGGGTTTTAGATGCTTTGGGTTTTAGATGTTCTGTTCTCAATGTTATGAAATTAGATGTTATGGGTTTTAGATGTTTTGAAGGGGACCCATGACTCATAGGGGCAACAGGGTGGCATGGATTTCTGCCTATCCATTCAGTATTTTCCAGATTACTCCTATCCATATGGGGCACAGGCACTACCCCAGGTGTGAATTTGTGATTCCTCATACATTGATCCAAACTGTGTTTGATGACGGCCAGGGATGAGCTCCACTTAATGTGAATATGAAGCCTGTTCCAAAGAACAGGCAACCTCTGAGACACATATATGGCTCTCCAGCATGTTTTGTCTGAGTTACTAAGTTTAGATCCACAGATCAGGTGACCCTCATGCTGTCTGACTTGCAGACGTGCAGCAACTCCAATGGGGCTGGATTTGTGAGTGCCTTGCAGGTTAGGCATAGGTCACCCCTTAACAGTTGGTAGGAGACAGAGTAAAGGGATACTGCTTTTAGTCTATCCACATAATTCAAGTTGTTTACGCTCTGTAATTTCTTCATGAGAAACCTCTGAGGTTATTCCAGCTGCAGTAAGTGCCTAGTCAAGTACATGCCAAATGGCGCACTGTACTCTACTACTGGGCTAATGAAGGCTGACTACAGTGAGACTATAATTTCCTTGGATCTGGATGCCATACCTTTACTTATAAATTGCACCACATAAAAAGGACTTCCTCACCATTGTGGACACATGGCAGTCAAAAGTTCATACTACTAAAGATCTTACCACAAAAATAAGCAAAGTCAAAACAATCATCTGCCCCTTCTCAGACCATAATGCAACAACTTCTGAAATAGATTTTAATTTTAAAAGAACACTTACAATATTTAGAATTCCAGCCTATATAGCACACCTTAAAGAGTTTGAACAATACTATACTGCAGAGATGCAAACATTTCCAGATTTAATTAAACTTCACAGACAAGGTAGCAGACATATATATATATATATATATATATACACATATATATATATATATATATATATATATATACACATATACACATATATATATATATATATATATATATATATATATATACACATATATATATTTATATATATTGTATATGGGTCTACTTTTTCTCGAAAACACATTTGGTCAAAAATCAGTTTCTTCAGCACACTAGAGTGAAAGCTCACTTCATCAAAAACCCATTTCACCGGAGCTCATTTCATTGAAAATTATACTTGGCCTTTTCTCCACTGTAATGTACCCTAGAGTTAGAATATTAAGTAAGGGGGGTGTGGGGGCACAGCCCCCCACATAGTTTGGTTATAAGTTGTCTTTTTGGAAAGAGTTATTTATTTCACTTGGAAGTATACATGTGCATGGTTTAAAATGTTTAACATAGGTGGGGGGCTATGCCCCTCACACCCCCTCTTACTTAATATTCTAACTCCAGGGTTGCACTACAGTGGGGAAAAGACCATGTATAAACTTTCGACGAAATAAGTTTGAGTGAAATGAGTTTTCAATGAAGTGAGCTTTCAGTAAAGTGTGTTGGGGAAACTGACTTTCAACCAAATGTGTTTTCAACGAAACAAAGTAGATTAAAAACAAACAAAAGCATTGGAATAAAGAACTGGCACAACTACAAACTAAAATATTCAAAATGACATTAGATATTCATAAAGGCAACGTAGCTTCAGAAAAAGGATTAGAAGACCTCAACACAAAATACTTAGAGATATTGAGCCATAAAACAATGATTAATCTAGAGAAAGTCAAACTAGGCGCGTTTACACTATGAATCCAAAAAAGCAAAGGAGAATAGCTAATAGGACAAAAAGAATGATAAATGCAAATCAGATAAAAGAAATATAAAATATTGACAAGAAAAGTATCAGACTTAGAAGTAATTCTAGAAGCCTTTAGAGTGTATTTTAACAAACTCTGTAGTCTAGAAAATAAAGTAGAATCAAGTGAAGCACTTAGAAAATTCCTTAAGGAAATATAAGATTAAGACTATTAGATGAACACAGAAAAATAATAGACAAACATATAACTACAACAAATTAAAGCGCAAATCAAGAAACTAAAATTAAACAAAGCCCCAGGTAATGATAATATGACACCAGAGATGTTTAAACTACTACCTAATAATGCATTAAATCTACTACTAAGTATGTTCACATCCTTTGTTATTCGCATTAGTAATAGAACCATTAGCAAATTTCATACGTGCAAACCCAAACGTTCAAGGAATTCAACTAGATCCTGAACTTGAGTTAAAGATTCAGCTACTTGCAAACATTTTATTGACTTTAAAAGAAGATAATAACACACTAAAAGAACTATGGAAAGCAACAAAACAGTTTAAGAAGATTTCTGGACTATATTTAATGAAAATAAAACCAATATGTTACTAACAAATATAAACAAAGAAGCATTAAATAAAAAATATCATAAATATCTATCTAGAAATGATACAATCAAATACTTAGCAATTAAAATTAAAAATGACATAGATATAACAGTGCAACTAAACTATAAAGAGAATTTGGATAATATCAAAGAACTCATATGGGTGGTGCTGCGGTAGCATTGTCGCCTCACAGTAAGACACTGTCCGGTTCGATTCTCAGCTAGAGCGTCTTCGGCGTGGAGACATGCGTGAATGGGCGTACCTTCGTTGAAGGCTGTGCATCAGAGCTGGTAACTCTGCACGTAAAGATCAACTACCAATCATTAGCGGACTGGAGTTCCGCTGTGGCGACCCCTAACCGGGAAAAGCCGAAAGACACAACATCAAAGAACTCATACAAAAATGGAATAAGCTATTTTTTACCATGGAGGAAAGACTATACACAATTAAAATTATTATATTCCCGAAAATTCTGTATTTTATACAAGCTTGCTGGCTACCTCCACCAAAATCATACTTAAAACAATTTGAAGGGTTAATAACGAAATTCTTATGGTACCCTAAAAAAAACCAGAGTTGCCCCAAGACATCACTTTGACAAATCTGAAGAAGGTGGAATAAGCATGATACAATAAATAAACATATGCAAATAGTACCGAATAGCTTACTCTGATTATTGAAGGAATATCTGGCAACAGGGAAACACAAAAATATAAATTCTAAATATATTATCAATTCCCTAAAGTCTTTTATGCACTTTGTAAACAAAAATACAGATATAAAAGCATGGTCTTTTTTCATATTTCCAATAGCATATACACAAAATAATATAATTCAGGACTCAGTAGCTGTTAAAACAGTTAGTAAAAATGGACTAATTTACTGGCATCACTTGATAAACACTAATAAAGTACTAATGACAGAGCAAATTATTAATGAGTTCAACCTTGAAAATAACATGTGTTACATGTGTTTAACACTGCAGGGATTAAGACAAACAGTTTTAAACTAACAGGCAATAATGCAGAAGTCTGTTAGGGAAAAGGTTCCTAAGTTCATAGAGCAGTTAATAATGCTGATGGAATTTCCCACAAATGAGAAAGGAATTTTATCAGTATTTTACAAATTAGTTAAAGAAACAAGAGTTCATAATAAAAAATATGGAAATACTATGAAACACTTAATGGTAAAATGCCAGATGATAAAGATAAAAAAAAATAATTCTTACGTCTCCAAAACTAACATCTTTATCACTATATTGGCAACATTTCACATAGCAATTTATACATAGAACATACTTAACACCACACAAATTACAATTAATATATAATAAAGAAAATAGATGTTGGAGGTGTAAATCACAATCAATAGCCAATTGGCAACAGATGTCCTGTGAATGCCATTTACCTAAACAATGTTGGGAAAGTATCAAATATTTCTTACAGGCACTGTTCACTAATAATTTCCAACTTACAAAATCTTTAGTTTTGTTGAATACACCTGTGTTGTTTTGTGTTCCAAGGCAAAAATATGTAATTTTGTGGACTCTCCTTGCTATTGCAAGGAAAAATATTACACAGAACTGGAAAGCTGCAACTCCTCCCAATTTTAAACATTTCAAAAACATGACTTTATCAGTCTCGCAGTTGGAATTGAAAACAATCAAGGAAAGAACACAACTCCCTACTTCCTTAAGCATTGTCTGGCAGAAAGTAAATCAAGTGCTGGAAACAGAAAAATATGTAATAAATTATAATCTTATTCAAAGATACATTCGGGAAAACAAAGTTTTTCAAGTATAGACATCCTAGGTAAATAGCTGGTTTTGTAATGCTTGTTTTTGGAACTGTTTCTCCACTTTAAGCTTTGACTATATAAATATTTCTTTGACATACATACTGTATGTATGTTTCTGTTTCTGAAAATCAATAAAAATGTATTCATTAAAAAAACAAGTTCACACTACTATCTATCTGTGTACCTAGAACACTCACCTCTGAGTCTACTCTTAGGGGTATTCTATTGATGCTGTAATCTGCAGGGGTATTTGACTTCCCAAAAATGTATGCATTTTTTTCTTGTTTAGTTTTAGGCCATGGTTTTGGCACCAATCATTTGTCTAAACTAGACCCTCCTGAAGGACAGCTACATTGTTGGGGAATTCAATGACTGTCCCCAGCTTGCAGTTGTTGGCAAACTTTGTCATCGAAAGGCTTCCACATTAGCCTTGACTTCAGATAAGTATATTTTGAACAGCAGTGGTCCCAGCACTGAGCCCTGTGGCCATCACTAGTAACTGGCCTCTTGCTGGATCTGGATTCACCCACTTTAACCACGTGTCCTGTCCATGAGCCAACCGTCTAGCCATCTGGTGACATAGGGATTTATGTCCAGTTTTGTGAGTTTATTTATAAATACCTGAGTGAACTGTGTCAAATGTCTTGGTCAGGTCGAGGTAGGCACTGTTTTACCCTCATCCATGACCTTACTGATTTTCTCAAAGAAATCAATCAGATTCAGTATGACTGACCTGCCCTTGACAAAGCCAAAGGTGGTCTTGTCCAGGGTTTGGAAGCTTCCTAAGTGATTATTTAATAGGTCCATGACTATTCTTTCTACGGTCTTACATACAAAACTAGTCAAACTTATGGGTCTGTAATTTCCCGGGTCAGTAGATGGTACCTCTTTATGCAGAGGGATGACTGTTGCCGTCCTCCACTCTACTGGGATAAAGCCTGTCCAAAGGCTGTGGGAGATCCTAATGGGCCCAATAAGTCCTGATTTAAGCTGTTTAAGAGGCAACCTGGTATATCATCAGGCACCAATGAAGACATGTTTTTAGCTTTACAGAGCACAGTGGCAACCTGTTCTATGATGATAAATGGCTGTGGACTGGTACAGGGTATTTTCTTTTGGGGGGGGGGACTGTGGGTGATGGGGAGGTACAATTTGAGCTAAATTTATTGGCCAGCAGATTTACTACATGCAATCTACAACTAATTCTGCACATTGTTGGATGTTGCCCTTAAGGCCACAGACATAAATGAACATGAACATTGTTCACCCTGAACAGATATTCACAGTTGCAGTGTCAACATTTGTACAATTTTCTAATGGCAGTAACCTGACAAGTATTTACAAATGATTTCTTAATTTTAAGTTACTAATGATAAATTTTCCTCATACTTTGTCTTAAAAGAAACACTTTTTCTTAGAACAAAATAATATTTTTTCCTTTGCAAGGTTTTACATTTCCTGAAGATTTTGAACTTTTGACCTTTTTAACTAGTGCCATTACTTTGTTATTCCACCATGATATGCTACTAGGTCTGTTTCTCATGGTTTTCTGGCAGAGTTGCAGTGACATTCCCTCCAGTGTATTCCACCCTCCTATGCATTTAGCAATAATTTGGTTGCATTAAGAACATTAACTCTTTTTAAAAGTTAATTTTACCATAAAATTATACTGTTCAGTTTTTGTGTGATGGAGTTAATAACAATTATCTTAAAGTCAATAGCAATATGATAAGAATTCCCTAACTGTGACGGTGTCTGACTGTCACCAACAAGCCCTGGAAAGTTGACCGTTTATCTAATGCATCTTTACCGCTAACAGCAAAGTTCATCTTTAGTACTACAATTGGCACGATATAGTCCAGCTATCAGAACATTTCCCAAGCTCTCAAAGCCCTTACCCCCTTTACTCAATATGCCTGGCAGGAGGACAATTTATCCGGATCTCGTAAACCTGCACAAGACGACAGCTCTAGTTAAATACAGCATACAGATAAATTTCCAAAACTGGCAGTGCCTCCTACATCCCGGATGGGAAAGACAATGGTGATGACAATGCACCCAAAAACCAAGCTCTAGCACAAAACTTTCATATTTAGGGCTGTTACACCATGACCACCCTCAAGACAGAGGCCCAAACTATCCTCTTGGGTGGATATTCAAGAAAGAATGCCCCATACAATAATGGCAATAAAGGATAACCTTGATCTAGAGATTACATCCAACTTACAGTGCAGAAGAATTCAGCAGTGCTTACACAGTTGCTACACAAATATCACTCAAGGATTCAGTTTTAAACAAAGCCTGAAGTTCTAGGCTCTAATAAGTTAAATTCTCCTTGAGAAAGTGACAGCTACAAAGAGTCTCCAAAGAAACAAATCTAAGATCAGCAAAAGCAGCTGACTTAAACAGAGGTTGAGTCAAGACACTTACAGCATGAATGAAAAATCCCAGAGAACAGGATCTTTAACCAACAGACTTAGAAACACATCTCCAAGAAAGTTAAAGCAGAATTACAACCCCTTAACAGCTAATTAATTTCCATAGGACTGCTCCCCTTAATTTTTGACTGGTTAGGATATATTTTACAGTTTATAAATATAAAACTCAAGCCTCTCCAATTTTTAAATTTTAATGGACTGCTACTTGTATAAAACTAATAAAACACCTTCAACTACCGGGCTCCAAACAACACTTTTTTCATGAAATATTTTAACAGTGTTACTGGTATAATCATCTATATAAACAGTCTCTGACCAAGCTCAGACCCTCAAAAGGCAAAAAAGCAGCAGATTATTCATTAAAATTCAAAAGATGCATTCCTAATGTCATTTCATGCATTAACATAGACAAAAAAAGGATCAGGGTGTTTAGGCCTGAAATCACATCATATAATTTGATTTTGTTGGCTTTAGTTTTTTTTCCCCGCTGAAAACAGCTGAAAGCTGCACATTTTCAACCAACCAGTAAATACTAAAGTTGCTCAGATTACAAAGACTTGTCTGATCAGACTGTCACGCTAACTTCAAATGACATTCTTATAATCAACAACCCCTCCACAGACACATTTGTACATAGGGTCAGGATGTAGTGTCAACTGTCGCATCTCTCTATTCAGAGAGCTACTCTTCTACTTCCTTCAACAGTCATGCCTGTTTGTCTCAGGTCTTCTCTCACAAAATCCAACCATCTGTTGGCAGGACATCCTCATCTCCTCTTGCCGTCTTCCTTTCTCTCTAAAATCTGCTTTATCAGACAGTTCTTCAGTTTTTCTGCAAATCTGACTGAACCATCATGTCCTCTTTAGTCAAATGGTGCTCTCTCGGATGCTTTAACATAATCATACGAAATTCAGAAAAAGACCCTAAAACAATCTGTCTGCATTTTGCCGAACCCAACAGCATTTAGAAAGGCAAACAGAAAAGTGAAAGTTATGTACTTAGTGTAAACAACAGATATGCACTGGCAGTTTAAACTCCATACACAGTAGGACTATGACCAGCAGGTACTTAAATCAGTTTAGCCCATAAAACATTCCCAAGTTACTAGTGGTCTCTTCCTCTGACACACAACCCCCAGAACTGGCCCACTTCTGTATATGTCGGAAACCCAAAAGTCAGAGCAACTAAGAAAAGGAAAAAAAATAGTCACTACAACAGCAACAATAAAGGACACATCTGGTGGACCAGTAGGCCATGAGGCAGGAGGATGGGTTTAATGTCACATGAAATTGCTTTGGCAGAGCTACAGTTACAATGGTGTAAGCAACTTTCTTATCTCATTGGAAGTTTCAATTCCCATAACCAATAGGACACAGTCCCAAACTAAACCTAGGACACTTCACGGCACAACATCTCAAATGTCAACAGCTCCACATGCTGCTCTTTACACTGGGGGATATTAATTTGGATACATTTTTACTATTTATATAAAATTAAGCATCTCCATCATAAAGGGAAGACCTTTAACAAGACCACTTCTGGGGAATTCTCTTTTTCTCAGAAAGAATGAATAAGACAAATTAATTAATTGCTGCATGTTTAACTGGATGGTGATACACAAAGGCTGCAGTAGCAAAACAGGGTTTGAGTTGTCACGGGTTTAAAGGACCACTCGTGAGTCATCATGAGACATCAAATGACCAGTAGGCAAGAAAGCCTGGAAAATGTACTCAGTGATGTCTGCGTGACAGCTACACAAAAGTTACACACTCAAGCATTTTTTTAATGAAAATCAGTGGCAGCTCTAATAGTATGCGCATTACAGGCCTGAGACAGAGGCTTGCCATACATTTGATAACAGAAAAATGATACGTCTTGAAAGACAGGTAAAAGGAGTTGCTCCTAATACCTTTTGGCCTAGGAGATAGACAAATGGGAACCCTTTGCTAAAGATTTAGTTCTCACTCAGAAAAAATAGTGACTGTCTACAAACATCCAAACAATGCAGACATTCACTCTGAAAGATTAACTGGGGAAGCAAAATGAAGATTCTTTTGAATGACTGAGATATTGATCTGTAATAAGCAGTAAAGAAAAACTAGTTTACAATGAGACCCTGCACTTGTGAAACACAATGTAGGGTGGATGAGTGCACAACACTTGCAACTCAGAAACACTTCTTAATGAAATAATAACTACCAACAACTTTTCTAAATGAAGTCCATATTCAAAGGAGGCACTGGAAATTTGCAGTGCACATCAGAAAGAAACCCCAAAGGAAAATTGCTCAAACTCAGACAGAATGAAGATGTGGCTACTGTACCTTAATGGAAGCTGGAAACAGCATCTAGATGAACTCTACTGGAGAAGTTCGGGTCAGTATACAAATTGTTAGCCAAATAATGGAGTCAGAAGCAACAAAGAGGTCCAAGTGTCTGTCCACAGTAAAGCTAAAAAACTTAATATACATATTTTAAGCTTTTTTAGTACCTGTTCTATGGGTGGGAGGGGGGCACAGATCAGGTTTTGGATTATTACAGGAAGATAACTTTGGGGCCAAATATTCAGGAAAGGCTGCACTGATGGATGGAACAAGTGATGCTTGGATGGTTTCAACAGTACTGGTCTTACCTCTTGGGAGGGGGGCACAGATCAGGTTTTGGATTATTACAGGAGGATAACTTTGGGGCCAAATATTCAGGAAAGGCTGCACTGATGGATGGAACAAGTGATGCTTGGATGGTTTCAACAGTACTGGTCTTACCTCTTGGGAGGGGGGCACAGATCAGGTTTTGGATTATTACAGGAGGATAACTTTGGGGCCAAATATTCAGGGAAGGCTGCTCAGATGGATGGAGCAAGTGATGCTTGGATGGTTTCAACAGTACTGGTCTTACCTCTTGGACAGACCTAAGTAGGGAAAGCCAAACTTGGTGAGATCAAAGACAAGGCTAGCAAGACAGAACAAAGGAAAGAACCAGAGGAATATTTTATGGAAATTCTCCCCGGGAAGAATGAGAAAAAAAAATTGTTACATTTGTCACTGGATGGGGGGAAACAAATATCACGCCAACTAAACACAGCTCATGTTGTCACTGGATTCAAGGGCTACTCATAAGAAATCATGAGACCAACTAACTTGTCAACAAGAAAGCTGTCTCTTCTTGGGATACATGACACAAGAAGGTGGCCTTAGGCAAGCACCCAATTCCATAGACATGCATCCTCCCAAAAATGGTGGTAGCAGTGAGCTCCCCCTTGCTTGTTTATGTACCAATCCACTGCCATATCGTTAAGAGTCTGTGGCAAAGGCAGTTAAAGGTAGGGAGTCAATGTCTGCAAGAAGATGACATCCCCCCATCTCCAATGCACTAGCATGGTATGCGATACCGCTAGATGGGAACAAATGCCTTGTACCGTCTGTTCCACATAATGCACCCCTCACTCCAAACCACAGGTATCCATAGTCAACCTTGCCATGGGAGTAGGGATCTTAAACGATCTTCCCTGAGTCAAGCTGGACTCGAGTCCACCACATGAAACAGTCTTTGTACTTTCTAAAAATCTCAACAGGAGCATTTAACAGTTGGTTTTACTTTACCTTGAGAGTTCAATGAAAGACCCTCAAACAGTCTAGCATGGGGAAGCAGGCCCAGCTCTCAAAGGAACAAGAAGGCTTGAACACGTTGCTGACTATACAAACTGAATTCCAGCCATCTTGGTTGTGGGAAGATAGCACAGTAAAACATGGTCTTCAAGCAGCAGCCTACAAATGGAATGTTCTAAGCAGGCATCAAATTAAATTTGGGAAAACTGACCATTATTCCCTAGGACTGGAAAAGACTGATTAGTGAATCACGGGAGGCAACCATACTCTGCACAGTTGGAGCTGCTAGGAAAGTACAGTTGTGTACACTTACCATAAATGTAGATGTTCGAGTGTATTCACTGTTGCAGTCATTACATTTGTGTAATCTGCTGGCAGGTTGCCCTCAGTCGGCCTGAATAACAAAGTCTTGGGTCCTGCATCGGTTGCTGTCTCCTCTTCCATGACGTCAGGTCATCAGGGGTATAAAAAGTACAGTTGTGTACCTACCATAAATGTAGATGTTTGGGTGTATTCACTGTTGCAGTCATTACTCTTGGGTTATCCTGCTGGCAGGCTACACGCAGTCGGCCTGAATTCCAAAGTCTAGATCCGGCATCGGTTGCTGTCGCCTCTTCCCTGACGTCAGTGCGCCAGGGGTATAAAAGATGCAGCCAACACCGTTTTCTTCAGTTTTTCTTGCCCCAGATGTCAGGTGCCCCCAAAATGATAGGCTAAAAAAAAATGCCAATAATTATGCATGCAGTAAAATAAACATTTCCTTCATCTACAAGCAAATACACCACATAGGTTGTATAAGATAGAGAAGTATAGAGAAGTCCCAGCATGAAAAGGGGGATGGTGGGTGGGTAACCTGGACTGCAACAGTGAATACACTCGAACATCTAAATTTATGGTAGGTACATAACTGTACTATGTTCATCGTGTTTCACTGTTGCAGTCATTACTCTTGGGTTGAATCCCAAAGCTGAGGTTGGGTGGCTGGACCTAAATAGGATTAGGAGAGGCTATAAGGCCTTGCAAAACTATAGTGGCGAAGCCTGCTCTGGATTTAGAGTAGAAAGGTAAATGGTAGTGCTTTGTAAAAGTGTGCACTGAACTCCAAGTTGCAGCCTCTAAAATGTCTTTGGTTGGTACTCCTCTGAGAAAGGCTGCTGAAGTGGCTGCTGCCCTGGTAGAATGAGGCCTAATGCCCTTGGGCACTGATTTGCCATGTTGTGAGTAGCAGAAACGAATGCAGTGGCCTATCCATTTTGAAATAGTCTGTTTTGAGATAGGCTTTCCTTGAGATCCTGCAGCATATGCCATTAAATGTTGCTCAGTTTTTCTGAAAGCTTTAGTTCTGTCCAAGTAGAAGCATAGTTGTCTATGTATGTCCAAGGAATGCAGAAGTCTCTCACCCTTATTCTGTGGGTTTGGATAAAAAGTAGGCAAATGAATGGTTTGGTTAAGGGCCACACCGGACACTACCTTAGGCATAAATGTAGGGTTCATCCTTAGAGAAACCCTGTCTGGATGGAAAATGATGAAAGGGTCCACAGCCATGAGTGCCTGTAACTCTGAAACTCGTCTTGCAGAGGTTATTGCTAGGAGCAGAGCTGTTTTCCAATATAAAAACTTTATATCAGCTGTATTGGCTGGCTCAAAAGGCGGCATTGTGAGTTTTTCCAAGACATAATTGAGATCCCATGCAGGTATTGGGGCTCTACTTGGAGGTCTTATGTTTTTGGCCCATCTGAGGCACTACCTTAGCAATGGATGGGAAAAAATAGGAGGTTTCATATTGTAATGAGCTGAAATGGCAGAGGCATGAATTTAATTGATGAAAAGGATAGGCCTTTGTCCAGCATCTCAGTTAGGTATTGTAAAATCTGAGGAATATTTGGTACAGTTGTGTCAATTCCTTGTGCCTGGTTCCAAGCACAGAATCTTTTCCATTTTTCTGCATAAGATTTTCTGGTACTGGGCCTCCTGGCCTCCAAAATAACATCCATCACTGCTTTAGAGAAAGGTGTGTTTTGAATGGTTACATTATCTGCCATGCTGCCAGATTTAGGGTCCTGAGTTGGCTGTGCAGAATCTGATTGTTTTGCTGGGTCAGTAAGTGAGGAATTAGAGGCAATGTCCAGGCTGGGCCTTGAGACAAGCTTTTTAGGATTGGGTACCAGTGCTGGCGTGGCCAGTCTGGGGCAATCAGAATCATTCTTGGCTTCTCTTGTCTGACCTTTAGGAGTACCTTGGGGAGGAAAGGCATATACTCTTAGACTTTTCCAGCTGAATGACAGAGCATCCACTTTCCATGCTTGCTTGTGATAAGCCCTTGTGCAGAATTTCTGTAGTTGGCAGTTGTGAGGGGAGGCAAATAGATCTATGTCTGGGCATCCCCATTCCTTTGTTATCATGCTGAAGACTTGTGGATCAGTTTCCACTCGTGGGGATCCGTGAGGTTTCTGCTTAGTTTGTCTGCCAGAGTATTGTTCTTTCCTGGCAGAAATTGTGCTTGCAGGTGTACTTGATAAGTCAATGCTGTGTCCCACAAAGTCATGGCTTGTCTGCAGAGGGGGTAGGAATGTGCGTCTCCCTACTTGTTTATGTACCACATGACCGCAGTATTGACCAACCTTATCAGTAGTTGTCCTGGATGGAATAGATCCTTGAAAGCTGTCAGGGCATTCTGAACAGCTAGCATCTCTTTTTGATCGATATGTAGATGCATTTGGCTTGTGGACCATGTGCCCTGAATACATTTTCCTGCCATGTGTGCTCCCCAGGCATAATCTGATGCATATGTTGTTACTGACTGCCTGGCTGTGGGTAGAGTGAATGGCTGTCCCTTGTTGAGGTGACAAGCATGTGCCCACCATCGAAACTCCTGTTGCAGGCAAGGAATTAGGGTAATTAATCTTTCCATGCTTTGACAATGTTGAGTCCAGACACTTTTTAGGTATCACTGAAGTTTCCTCATATGCAGTCTGGCATATGGAATTAGCAGAATGCAGGATGCCATGAAGCCCAAAGCCTGTAGAAGTTTTCTTGCAGATAACTGGGTCTTTGTTGCCAACATTTTGAAGTAAGAAGTTAGTTGCCTTTGTTAGTCTGGTGTGAGATAAGCCATCTGGGCAGTTGTATCTAAGCTTGCACCCAGGAATATTATCTCTTGAGAGGGTACTAGTTTTGATTTCTTTTCGTTTACTGTGTACCCTAGGCAAATTAATAATCTTTTTACGAAAGCCAGATGCTTTAGTAGAGTGTCCTTGTTCTCTGCTTGTATAAGGCAGTCGTCCAAGTAAGGATATATTTGAATTCCTCTTTGTCTGCAAAATGCAATTACTGGTGCCAGGCATTTTGTGAAGACCCTGGGCGCAGTAGATAAGCCAAAGGGCAGTGCAGAGAATTGGTAGTGCATTGAGCCAGCTATGAATCTGAGGTATCTTCTGCAAGATTGTCTGATTGGGATATGCAGGTATGCCTCTTTCAGGTCCAAAGTTACAAGCCAAGCCTTCTTGCCCAGCATGGGCAGAACTGCTGCAGAGTTAACATTTTGAATTTTGGAACGTCCAGAAATGTGTTTAGAATAGACAGGTCCAGTATTGGTCTCCAGGCTTTGTCCTTTCTGGGTACCAAGAAAAGTCTTGAGTAAAATCCTTGTCCCTGCTCTTGCTGTGGTATTTGCTGAATGGCCCTCATGTTCATAAGGGACGAAACCTGTTTTTGTGCCTCTGCCCATTGATTGTGTGGCAGGTTTGGCATATCTTTTGCCTTTGGCAGGGTGTGAAAGTGGAACCTGTAGCCATTTGTCCTGGGTGATCATGTGCCAATTTTGAGAGAAAAGTGCTAGTTTTCCCCCTAAGGAGGCTGCAAGAAGATAACTTGGTGCTGGCAGAGGCAAGTCATTGGGAAAGTTTCCTGTATGGCTGTGCTTTGTCTTCTCCACTTTTGGAGGTAGAAGTGCCCCACTGTTTAGGTCTGTATGAGCCCTGGGGCTGGGATCTGCCTCTGGGACGTCTGTACTGCCTCTTTGTGGCCTGTCCGACACTGGAAAGGACCAATTCTTTGTAGGCCAGTTCCTGCTAAATCTTGGTGGCTGAACTGTAAAAAATCCTTTACTACCAATTCTTTGTAGGCCAGTTCCTGCTAAATCTTGGTGGCTGAAGTGTAAAAAATCCTTTACTGTTTGCATAGATTTCGCTTTGTCCTCCATTTTTTTCAAAACCTCCTCTGCTTTAACACCAAATAAAGTATCATGCTGTAATGGGGCATCTAATAATTTTGCTTTAACATGATCAGGCAGATTTTGTTCCTTTAACCAAGCATGCCTCCTAATGACAGAACCCGTAACTGCGGCCCTGCAGGAGGCCTCCAGAAAATCAAAACCACATTGCAATGTATGCTTTCCCACTTGTTCAGTTGCATGCAATAAATCCTGCATTTCCTTATTTTCTGCACAGTCAGAATTGGCCAACATTTTCTGTTTTAACAGTGACAGTAAGTATTGCTGATATGTAATCATATGAAATTGACACTTTAAAGCCCTCACAGCCAAAGTAGCAGAAGTGTAAACCTTTTCCCCCATCTGTCTAGTGCCCTTGAATCCGTGTCAGAAGGGATAGGGTTTTTTGCAGTAGCTGCCTTATAGGTTCATAGGTTCATACTAGGGTATCTGCCCTAGGGCATTTATAAGCCTAGCCAGAATGTGTTTGGCTTTCGCCACCCATTTTAAATGTATTTTGCTATGCCCTTTTTCGAGGTTAGTATACTGTGCCTCTGTCTAACAGTGACACAGAAGTGATACCCGGGGTACACCTATGATCTCCCATCCACTCATCAAGATTCCTCTTGAAGAGAGTCAATGAGGGACTCTGCCTAACCTGGACTGGGATTTTATTCAAGAGTGAAGGGAGCCTCTGGGTTATGAATCTGTCCCTCCAGC
This sequence comes from Protopterus annectens, assembly GCF_019279795.1. Lineage (NCBI taxonomy): Eukaryota > Metazoa > Chordata > Ceratodontiformes > Protopteridae > Protopterus > Protopterus annectens. The sequence continues at coordinate 990,686,037 of NC_056727.1, forward strand.
ATGTCCTATTTATTTCAGTGCTGAGGTTCAAGTCTCTCGAGCCAGAGCTCGATGGGATTTGGATTTTCTGAGGTGCAGCATGACCATTAATTCCGGGTTGGACATGGCTTTATACGTTAGGCACAGATCGCCTCTGAACAGGCGGTATGCCACTGAGTAGAGCTGGAGTTTCTTTAACCGGGCAGCATAAGGCATCTGTTTGAGCCCTTTGATCCTCTTGGTGAGGTACTTTTGGGGTCTTTCCAGTTGCTGCAGGTGTCTGGTAAGGTACACCCCAAAAGGGGCATTGTACTCAATTATGGGCCTGATGAGGGATGAGTAAAGAGGCACGATGACCTCCCCTGATCTAGATGTGAATCCCTTCATGATTAGGTGGGCTATATAAAATGTTTTTCTAACCACTTTAGCCACATGGTTGTCAAATGAGAGATTGCTATCAACTTGGGTCCCCAGGTCCCTAATTACTTCTTCTGTACTTAATGGATTACCACCTATGTGGTAATTTGTGGGCACTTTGTTTTTGCCAAAGGGATGACTATACACTTTTGGCATTTAGCTTGAGGCCATGGCTCTGGCACCAGTTGTCTGTTTCTATGAGGCCCTTTTGGAGGATGCTTGTGTCGGCTGGAGAGTCGATTATGGTGCCCAGTTTGCAGTCATCTGCGAACTTGGTCAGCCACAGTCCTTCCGTGTTGGCCTGTACCTCCGAGAAATATATACCGAACAAGAGAGGTCCCAGGACTGAGCCTTGTGGGACACCACTTGTAACTGGTTTGAGTCTGACATGGCTCCAGCAATTCTAACCATGTGGGTTCTGTCCTTGAGCCAGTTTGCAATCCATCTAGTGACATAGGGGTTTATATTTAAGCTGGTGAGCTCATCTATAATGCCCGAGTGGGGTATTGTATCGAAGGCTTTTGCGAGGTCCAGGTAGGCTGTGTGGACCACCTTCCCCTTGTCAATGGCCTTGGTGACTGTTTCAAAGAAATCAACCAGGTTTAAGAGGCAGGATCTGCCCTTAACAAAGCCGAACTGGGTAGGATCCAGTGTCTGTAGGTCCCCAATATCTTTATTTATGAGGTCCATCATGATCCTTTCCATAGCTTTGCAGACCCCCTTGGGACCCTGAGAAATAGTTTCTGGGTCAGCAGCAGGGTTTTTATAAAGAAATTTATGTGAATCTTTAACCCTGTAGTATTTGTCTGGTTTAACAGGAGCTGGAGGTAAGGAGTCTGGAGAAAGGCCGGACTCTGAAAATACATCATCTACAATGTCTACCACAGGGGGAATAGCAAGAGGTCTGTGCTGAGGAAGTAAAAAAAATCTCTAAGCCTTTTCTTTGATTCTGAGTAATCTTGGCTCTCCCAGTGGAAGTGCTCCCTCATGGTATGCAGGGTTTCCCCAAAATAATAATCCTCAGGAGGAGAGGCTGAAGGAATGGATTCTTCAGCATCAGAATCCTCATAGGGAGGAAGAGAGTATTCCTGTACAGAAAAGGAGTCAGATGAAATGAAAACCTGATCTGAAGAGTCATAGTCTGTCTCTTGCCTAGGCCTCTTATCAGGAGAGGGATGGGAACCCTTGATCAAGGTAATAAGGTATTCGGCCATTTTGAGTATCTGTTTCTTAGGCATGGAAGATTGTCCTGGAGAATGCTGTACTTGTTTCTTTGTCTTTAAAGCTGCTTTAGTCTTTGCTTTAGAAGCTGAAGTAGGCTTTACATATAGCTGTGTAGGTCTGAAAACACCCTCAGAAGCCGATGCCTGCTCAGCAGCTCCGGACCCATCTGAGGGAATGATTTCCGAGTGTCCAATACCTTGAGTATCCAGAGGCCTAGCTGGCTCCACGTGGGAGTCGTCAGCAGCCTGTGGCTCTTAGGTAGCGGGCGTCAGGGGCTGCGAAAGCACCTCACTGAGAACTGGCGACTGGCTTAGCGGAAGCCTCGTTGTCGGTTTTGGATCTCGGATGCCTGTCCTTCTCTTTTTCCTTGCGTTTTTTTAGAAACTCCTGTCGTCGGCTGTTCTGACGGCATTATATAATTGAATTTTCGGCCAAAGTAACGAAAAGCAAAATCAAACCGACGCTTAATAGTGCGTTGGTTGAATCTAGCACAAAATCGACAGCTAGCAACGTTATGATCAAGGCCTAGGCAAGGAATACAGCAAGAATGAAAATCCTTATGAGGTACTTGTTTCCCACAAGAAATACAATTGTTAACTTTTTCTGACATCGGTCTGGAGCAAGAAAAAAGTTTCCCCAACGGGGTACTTAGCTTTAATGAAGACTTCGGATCTGAAATTAGTCTGTGAAAATCTAAGGAGTCGGCCAACCGGCACTTGCGAACTTCTTTTGCTTCGGGCACCGCGCGGCAAGAAAGACTGGAGAAAATGGTATCAGCTGCATCTTTTACACCCCTGGCACACTGACGTCAGGGAAGAGGTGACAGCAACCGATGCCAGACCTAGACTTTGGAATTCAGGCCGACCCAAGAGTAATGACTGTAACAGTGAAACACGATGAACATCATGCAGCCGACGCCATTTCATTCGGTTTTTCTTGCCCCAGATGTCAGGTGCCCCCCAAATGGGGAGTAAAAAAAAAATATATATATATATATATATATATATATATATATATATATATATATATACATAAATAAACAGAAATATATGTAAAAGCACTTTTAGCAACATAAACTTTACCTTCATCTAAAAGCAAATACACCACAAAGGCTTTAGTAGATAGTGAAGGAAAGAAAAGTTATAGAAAAGGGGGATGGCAGGTGGGTAACCCAGACTGCAACAGTGAATACACTCTAACATCTACATTTATGGTAAGTGTAAACAACTGTACTATGTTCTTTGTGTTTCACTGTTGCAGTCATGACATTTCATAGGTAGGTACTAGGCTATTGGCCCTAGGGCCTATACAAGCCTAGCCAAAAAGGTACCCTGGCTTTCGCCACCCAAGAAAATTATTTTCCTGTGCCCCTGTCAAGCAGAACCACAGAAGTGATCCCCGGAGTGAATTTCCTATTACCTATCCAATCATCAAGATTGTTTAAGAAGATGATGAGAAAAGAGAGGAGGCTCTGTGTTGTAATGAGCAGAGATGGCAGAGGCATGGATTTTTATTGAAAAAAAAGATAGGCCCTTGTCATGCATCTCAGTCAAATATTGTAAAATCTGAGGAATATTGGGCTTTGCTGTGTCTGTTCCTTGTGCTTGGTTCCAAGCACAACATCTCTTCCATTTATCAGCATAACATTTTCTAGTACTAGGCCTTCTCGCTTCCAAAATGACATCCATCATAGATTTACTGAGAGGTGTTGTTTAAATAATTAAATGATCAGCCATGCTGCAAGATTCAGAGTTTGGAGCTGAGTGTGTAGAATTTGACTGTTCTGCTGAGACAGTAGATGAGGTATTTGAGGCAAGTACCACGGAAGAAGTTCAGACATATTCCTTAGAATTGGGTACCAGTGCTGGAGAGGCCAGTCCGGAGCAACTAGGATCATTTTTGGTTTTTCCTGTCTGACTTTTAGTAAGACCTTGGAGAGAAGAGGCAGAGGGGGAAAAGCACAGACTGATAAGTTTTTCCAACTGAAGGATAGGGCATCCACTTTCCATGCTTTTCTGTGATAAGTTCTTGTGCAGAATTTGTCCAGCTGATAATTTTGGGGGGAGGTAAATAGATCTATGTCTGGGCTCCCCCATTTCTGTGTTAACATGCTGAAGATTTGTGGATCCAGCTTCCATTCATGCGGGTCCATAAGATTTCTGCTTAGGTCGTCTGCCAGAGTATTTTGCTTTCCTGGCAGGAATTGAGCTTGAAGATGTATTTGGTAAGTCAAATCTGTGTTCCACAATGCCATGGCTAGTCTGCAGAGGGGGTAGGAATGTGTACCCCCCTGCTTATTTATGTACCACATAACCGTGGTGTTGTCCGTCTTTATCAGTAGTTGTCCTGGATGAAGTAAGTCCTTGAAGGCTGTCAGAGCATTCTGAACAGCTAGCATCTCTTTCTGGTTGATGTGCAGATGCATTTGTTTTGGGCTCCATTTGCCCTGAATGCATCTCCCCGCCATGTGGGCCCCCCAAGCATAATCTGATGCGTCTGTAGTTAGGGTTTGGGTGGCAGGGGGTAGAGTGAATGACAGCCCCTTGTTCTGGTGACATGTCTCTGCCCACCAAAGAAACTCCTGTTGTAGGCAGGGAATGAGAGGAATCATTGTCTCCAGACTGTGACAATGTTGACTGCATAAACTTTTTAAGGACCACTGAAGTTTCCTCATATGCAGTCTCGCATATGGAATTAGTAGAATGCACGATGTCATGAACCCCAAAGCCTGCAGAATTTGTGTTGCAGACAACTAGGTTTTTGTTGCCATTTGTTTGAAGTATGTTGTCAGTTGCCTTTGTTTGTCTGGTGTAAGGTAAGCCATCTGGGCAGTTGAATTCAAGCTTGCACCCAAGAATGTAATTATTTGAGAGAGTACCAGTTGGGATTTCTTTTCGTTTATAGTGTACCCTAGGCCTGTTAGAAGCCTTTTTACAAATGCCAGATGTTAAAGAAGAGTGTCCTTGTCCTCTGCTTGAATGAGACAGTCATTCAGATAAGGATAAATTTATATGCGTCTTTGTCTGCAGAATGCAATTACTGGTGCCAGGCACTTTGTAAAGACCCTGGGTGCAGTAGATAAGCCAAAGGGCAGTGCAGAGAATTGGTAATGCAAAAAAACTGCCTTGGAGTGGAGGTATCTTCTGCATGATTCCCTTACTGGGATATGCAGGTATACTTCTTTTAAGTCTAGAGTCACTAACCAAGCGTTTCTGCCCAGCATAGGCAGCATTTTGAATTTTGGAATGTCCAGGAACGTGTTCAAAATCGATAAGTCCAGTATTGGATGCCAGGCATTGTCTTTTCTGGGTACCAGGAAAAGTCTTGAATAAAAACCTTGTCCTTTTTCCTTTTCTGGTACTGGTTGAATAGCCCCCATATCCATGAGGGACATAACTTGTTTCTGTGCCTCTGCCCATCCGTTTGGAATTGGCAAAGTTGTTGTGTCTTTTGGCTTTTCCCGGTTAGGGGTCGCCACAGCGGAACTCCGGTCTACTAATGACTGGCAGTAGATTTTTACGTGCCGAGTTGCCGGCCCTGACGCACAACCTTCAACAAAGGTACAACCATTCACGCATGTCTCCACACAGAAGACGCTCTAGCTGAGAATCGAAACAGGACGACGTCTTACTGTGAGGCGATAACGCTACCGTAGCACCACCAAAAGTATGGAAATGAAATCTGTACCCTTGGATACTATGTTTAATACTCACTTGTCCTGGGTAATTAACTGCCAATTTTGTGCATGAAGTGCACCAAGGGGGCTGCCAAAAGGTAAGTGCTTGGTGAAGGTAGAGGAAAGTCATCGAGACTGCTTACTGTAGGGTTGTGCTTTGTTTCCTCCAGATTTGGAGGTGGAGGTACCCCATTGCTTTGACCTGTAAGAACCCTGTGATTGGTAACTGGATCCTTTTGAGTGTCTGAATTTGCCTTGAGTGGCTCTGCTGGATACAGGAAAGGACCAATTTTTAGTAGGCCAGTGCCTACTTAACCTGGGTGACTGCACTTGCAAGAAATGTTTTACAGTTTGCATAGATTTAGCTTTGTCTTCCATTTTCTTTAAAACCTCTTCTGCCTTATTACCAAACAGAGTATCATGCTGCAAGGGGGCATCCAACAATTTAGCTTTAACATGATCAGGCAGATTTTGCTCCTTGAGCCAGGCATGCCTTCTAATCACAGATCCGGTAACTGCGGCCCTGGAAGAAGCCTCCAAGGAATCAAAACCACATTGCAAAGTATGCTTTCCAACTTGTTCTGCTGAATGCAATAATTCCTGTAACTCTTTATTTTACACACAATCAGAAATCAACATAATTTTCTGTTTCAGTAAGCCCATAACATGCTGTTGATACTTAAGCATATGAAACTGGCAGTTTAAGGCCCTGATTGCCAAGGTTGCAGATGTATAAACATTCTTTCCCCATCTATCCAGTGCCCTGGAATCTCTATCAGAGGGGGTAGGATTTTTGGCTGTGAGGCCTTTACACCCTTGGGACCCTGTGAAATAGTCTCAGGATCAGCAGCAGGATTTTTTAATAGAAATTTGTGGGAGTCAGGAACCCTGTAATATCTGTCTGGCTTACTAGGAGCCGGAGGTAGGGAATCAGGAGACATGCTTGATTCCAAAAACACATCATCAACAATGTCTAATACAGGAGGTATTGCCAAAGGCCTATGCTGAGGAAGAAGAAGGAAATCCCTAAGCCTCTTTTTTGATTCAGAGAAGTCCTGACTCTCTCAATGAAAATGTTCCCTTAAAGTATGCAAAGTCTCCCCAAAAGAGTAATCCTCAGGAGGAGATGCAGATGGGATTGATTCCTCTGCATCAGAATCCTCATAGGGTGGAATAGAAAATTCCTGATCAGAAGAAATGGAAACATGATCTGAAGATTCATAATCAGTGCCTTGCCTAGGCCTCTTAGCGGGGGGGGGGGGGGGGGTTGGGAATCCTTGATCAAGGTAATTAAGTCCTCAGCCATTTTGATCATCTGTTTTTTAGGCATAGGGGCCTAAGCACGTGGCTCATGCATCAGTTTTTTAGACATAGAAGATGTTTTTGACCTTGTTTTTGAGGCTGGCGTCGGTTTAATATAGAAATGTTGAGGCCTGAAAACACCCTCAGAAGCCGGTGCCTGCTCAGCGGCTGCGGACCTATCCAAGGGAGAAACATCCGCAGGTTCAATACTCTGAGAATCTCGCGGTATACCGGACTCTGAATGGGTCTCAGTAGAGGCCTGCAACTCAAAAGTAGCGGGTATCAGGGGCTGCAAAAGCACCTCACTGAGAACCGGCGACTGGCTTAGGAGAAGCTTCGTCAGTTTTGGACCTCAACGGTCTGTCTCTGTCTTTTTCTTTGCGTATTTTGTGAACTCCGGTAGTCGGACTGCTAACCGATGACATTTCAGGATAATTAAATCTTGATCCAAAATATTTAGAAACAAAAATATACCGACGCTTAATAGTGCGTTGGTTAAATCTAGCACAAAACCGACAGCAAGGCACGTTATGATCTAGGCCTAGGCAAGGAATACAGTACAAATGAAAATCCTTATGAGGTATTTGCTTCCCACAGGTAATGCAATTATTAACTTTTACTGACATCGGTAAGGAGCAAGAAAAAGTTTCCCCAACGGGGTACTTAGCTTTAGTTTGAAGACTTTGGTTCTGAAACTCGAATGCGAAAATTTCAGGAGTCGGCCAACCGGCACTTGCAAACTGCTTCTGCTTCGGGCACTGTGCGGCAAGAAGGACTGAATAAAATGGCGTCGGCTGCATGTTTTATACCCCTGACGACCTGACGTCATGGAAGAGGAGACAGCAACTGACGCAGGACCCAAGACTTTGTTATTCAGGCCGACTGAGGGCAACCTGCCAGCAGACTATCCGAATGTAATGACTGCAACAGTGAAACACGAAAAACATCCAGTGATAAGGATAAGAAAAAAAAGATTAGTTGTGTAAAATCTTACCATAACCATAGATGTCCTTCTCTTCCATGTTGCAGTATTCTCACATGTGGGATCCCCCACCTCAGGCAACCAGAACATACGGCTCATATACAAAAGCTTAGCCTGGCTGCTTTAAGATACGTGGGATGTCACACACAGGGACCATAAACCGTGGGCCATAAATGTGACGTCCGCACGCACAGACCGGAGAACTGAATGCCCAGTCAGGCAATAGTCTAAGGGCAGTTGAAAAGATGCCACCTAGAAAGGGAAAAGTTCCTATAGGGGGTAGGAGGGAGGGAAAGGAATACTGCAACATGAAAGAGAAGGACATCTATGGTCATGGTAAGATTTTACACAATTAACATATGTTCTTCAATTCTCATGTTGCAGTATTCTCACGTTTGACAGTACCAAAGCTCAGCCAGATATATGGAAGAAGGAAGAAGTAGCAATCTCCAAGAATCCATGGAGGATGGCTTTAGCAAATCCTGCCCTAGCTCTGGAGATGTTATCCAATTTATAGTGTTTAGTGAAAATGTGGACAGAGGACCATGTAGCCGTTTCTAGGATGGTGGCTGCATCAAGGCCTTTCAAGATGGCCCCTGAGTAGGCCATAGCTCTGGTAGAGTGGGCTCTCACAGTGTGGGGTAACTCTTCTCCATGTAAAGAGGAGCAGAATGATATCGTTTTGGAGATCCAGGAGGATATGGTCTGTTTGAATACAGCTTTCCCCACATGTGAAAAGATACAAAGAGTTGGTTGGACTTTCTGATGTCCTTATTCTTATCCTGATAGAACCTCAATTGCCTGTGAACATCTAGCGAATGGAGCACACTCTCACTGTCATTACTTGATGAAGGAAAGAAGGTAGGTAAATGAATAATTTGGTTAAGTGACAGTTCATTGACCATTTTTGGCAGAGGGTTAGTGCGAAGAGAGACCCTACCCTTATGAAAAATAAGGTAATGTGCAGAAGCCATGGATGCTTGTAGCTCTGAGACTCTTCTGGCTGAAGTAAGGGCTACAAGCAAAACAGTTTTCCAAGTACACATCTTTAATGTGACGGAAGCTGCTGGTTCAAAGGGGGTAGTAGTAAGTTTCTCCAGAATGAAATTCAAGTCCCAAGGAGGAAGAATGGGTTTCCTCAGTGGTCTGATGTGCAGGATCCCCTTGAAAAAGAGCTTCACCTCTAATCTGAATAATAGGGGTGGATCAAGAGGTAAACAGGGTGAGATAACTGACAAATGAACTTTCACTGAGGAATATGAAAGTTTAGACTTTAGGAGCACACACACATAGGCCAAAACTAGAGGTATATCTGCCTGAAAGGGGTCGAGTTGCCTTTGAAGATACCAGGTAGAGAACCTTTTCCATTCTGATAAATAGGATCTACTAGTAGTAGGTTTCTTGGCCTCCTGGAGGACAGATAGCAAGTCCTCTGAGTAAAGGTGTCTGAAAGGGATCAGAAGTTTATCGCCCACAGGGTAAGACTGAGGGTTTGCAGGTGTGGGTAGATGAAAGATCCCTTCTGTTTTGTGATGAGGTCCACCTTGTGAGGCAAAATGTGGTGACAGCCCTTGGCTAATGATAAAAGAAGGGGAAACCAGTGCTGCCTTGGCCAACAGGGGGTCACCAGCAAGATTTTTGACTTGTCCCGCTAAATTTTCAGCAGGACCTTCTGTATTAGAGGGAAGGGGGGAAGCATACTTGAACATCCCCTTCCATGAAATTGAGAAAGTATCCACTCTCCAGGATTGTGGTGAGTGGAACCTTGAGCAGAATAACTGTAATTGTCTGTTTTTAGGGGAGGCAAACAGATCTATCTGCGGTGTGCCCCATTCGTGGACTATGTCTAGGAAGACATCTCTGTGTAACATCCATTCGTGACTTTGGGACAATGATCTGCTGAGGGCATCTTTCTGATCATTGTCCTGTGATAGGATGTACACTGCCTGTAGTGTTACCTTGGATTGAGTGGCCATCTCCCATGCTTGTATGACCAGTCTGCACAGTAAGAAAGACCTGGTCCCGTCCTGCTTGTTGATGTACCACAGCACTGTGGTGTCTGTTAAAACTTGGAGGGGAACTGGATGTAGGAGAGGGAGGAATGCCTACAGGGCTAGGAGAAGCGCAGTCATTTCCCTGATATTGATGTGCTTTTCCGAGGGCAAGGCTTTATTGAAACAGCCCAAAGGAACGCACGTGGGACAAAGTGCTCGGTCCAAACCAACACGAAAGGTAAAACAAAATGTGGACCAGCACAATGGTAAAGCAGGACAATTATTTTAATGATTTCAAAAAGTTAAAGCCATATAAATGGCTCACAACAAACAGACCGGTTTCGGCTATACAAAGCCTTCTTCAATGTTCAAGAATTATAACAGAAAATTATGTAGCACCCAACATCCAGGTCTTAAATAGTAAAGATTTAAAGAAACATTACAAAAATAAGTATATAATTACAATTCCATTAAAATTAAATACTTATGGAAAATCTTCTGGTAGTTACTACATATAAATGTTAAAACTAAAAAGAACAACAAAATAATACTATTAAATATGAGTATAAATAAATCAAAATACAATATTATAAAGAAAGATTGATTGGCATAATCCACATAATTATACATGAGGATAAATAGTATATCTTATTAATATTATTAATGGGATAACTCACCTCTATACATTGTTGTTGAGGAATCATAATGCCAATCAAAATATGTGTGGATTATTGATAGCTTAGTAAGTTCACACAAACTATAATTGTAAACATGTTACTCTATTTCATTAAGCCCAGGTTTGAACAATGCTCCTAATCTGGTTATCCACATTTTCCATATTATTGAGCTTCGTGTGCCAACCTACTTTAAAATTCCTATGCATTTGAATCTTGTCAATAATCACAAATTTGAAAACAGCAGTGGGGTGATTGGTAATATGTTTGTATAGGGCATTAGACAACCTTTTATTTCTGATCGCACTAAAATGTTCACTAATTCTGAGTTTAACTGGCCTAGATGTCTGACCCACATAAAAAGCAGAACAAGTACAAGTGGCTAAATAAATGACCCAATCTGAGCTGCAATTACCAAAGATGGTGATATTATAAACTTTTGATGTGTTTTTACTAGAGAATTCCTTGGTTTTTAAGATATGTTGACAGGCACTACAATGGCCACAAGGAAAACAGCCAACCAATGGATCACCAAATAACGTGGTTTGGACAGTCATCTCAGGTGTGTACCTCTTATAATAGAGTCCATTCATAGTGGCCCACCATCCCAGATCTGTTGCATATGAGTACATGCATTGAACTGTATTGAGAAGCTGTAATGGTAGTCCTGGATTCAGGTGAATTTGCTGAATCCACCACTTTATTTCTTTTTTCAGGCAGGCGAGGAAGGGCATCTGAAAGTCTAGGGGGTGGTCGTGTTGCGACCAGATATTCTTCAAGTACCACTGGAACATCCTCGTGTGTAGTCTGGCAAAAGGCAACATGGGGAGAGTGGCTGCCATAAGACCTAGTAGGTGAAGAAATTCCCTCACTGAAATGCAGCTGATTAGGAGTAAATTGTGTAAAAAGCGGGTCAGAGAAGTGACCTTTTCTGGTGGAAGGAAGGCCTTCATCACATCCGTCTTTACTCTGCAACCTAAGAAAATTTGGTCTTGGGATGGTGCAAGGGAGGACTTCAGTAGGTTGACTGTGAAATCCAGACTTCCTAGGAGGGAAATGGTGAATCGGTGGTGTCTCTGTAGAGTACTTGCTTCCACTGCCAGGATGAGGAGGTCATCCAAGTATGGGAAGATCTGTATGCCTTTTGTTCTGCAGAAGGCTACAACTGCAGCAAGACATTTTGCAAATACCCTTAGTGCTGCAGACAAACCAAAGGGTAAGGCAGTAAACTGATAATGCGAGGATGGCTCAGCAAAACACAGGAATATGCAAATGTCTGGGTGGATAGGGATGTGAAGATATGCCTCCTTCAGGTCCAAAGCGGCCATGAAGGCACTGGGTGTCAAAAATGGAAAAAGGGTTTGTAGGAATAGCATACAGAAGGAAGATACATGCAGGAATGGATTAAAAAGAGACAGGTTTAGGATGGATCTCCCTGGGCCATCCTTTTTTCCCTTTTAGACCTTGGCCATCCAGAGGCCATCCTCTTTTCCCTTAGATCACCCTGGCTGCTGTGCGTTCCTGCCTCTGGAGACTTAACGTCTCTATTGCCTATTGACCACCTGTAGGTCTGGGTTTGTGTAGCCTACCAAAGACTCCTGTCACCTACCCTACCTAGGGACCTAACCTATATATTTTTGGATAGCCTCCTCCTGAAAAGAAGCAAGAAACTCTATTGCCTATTGACCACTTGTAGGTCTGGGTTTGTGTAGCCTACCAAAGACTCCTGTCACCTACCCTGCCTAGGGACCTAACCTATATATTTTTGGATTGCCTCCTCCTGAAAAGAAGCAATAAACTTTATTGCCTATTGACCACCTGTAGGTCTGGGTTTGTGTAGCCTACCAAAGACTCCTGTCACCTACCCTACCTAGGGACCTAACCTATATATTTTTGGATAGCCTCCTCCTGAAAAGAAGCAAGAAAGTACGTCCTACAAACTCTTCCAGCTCTATTGCCTATTGACCACCTGTAGGTCTGGGTTTGTGTAGCCTACCAAAGACTCCTGTCACCTACCCTACCTAGGGACCTAACCTATATATTTTTGGATTGCCTCCTCCTGAAAAGAAGCAATAAACTTTATTGCCTATTGACCACCTGTAGGTCTGGGTTTGTGTAGCCTACCAAAGACTCCTGTCACCTACCCTACCTAGGGACCTAACCTATATATTTTTGGATAGCCTCCTCCTGAAAAGAAGCAAGAAAGTACGTCCTACAAACTCTTCCAGCTCTATTGCCTATTGACCACCTGTAGGTCTGGGTTTGTGTAGCCTACCAAAGACTCCTGTCACCTACCCTACCTAGGGACCTAACCTATATATTTTTGGATAGCCTCCTCCTGAAAAGAAGCAAGAAACTCTATTGCCTATTGACCACCTGTAGGTCTGGGTTTGTGTAGCCTACCAAAGACTCCTGTCACCTACCCTACCTAGGGACCTAACCTATATATTTCTGGATAGCCTCCTCCTGAAAAGAAGCAAGAAAGTACGTCCTACAAACTCTTCCAGGTTTTCATCACTATTTGTATGCTTCTCTCACCCTGAAGTATTGCTAATCTCTAAGTAAGATCTGCCAGCAGCCACCCATAGCTTCTCCCATTAGTAACTCCAACTACCTGCCCCATTCCACATCCACAAGCCCTGTCAGTAGTCCTGGTAGCAATTACCTGCTGCGTCCACTAGGTGGCTCCCTTCTACTAGAATTGCTTATCCCTCCAAACTTTTCTTTCAACATATTAATTCCTATGTTTCCCACTATCTGTTAGCCTTTTCTGCAACTTACTTCCTTCCCCTTTCTCTAATAGACTCACCCTACCTCACTTAGTACTTACACCCCAAGCATTCTTCCATCCCCTTGGATTACTTACCTTCACTATAAGCACCTCACTGATTGTTTTCCTCTCTGCTTTGGCTCTTCCCGCTCCGTTCGCCCTGCGGGCTCACTCCGCTCCCCTCCCTACCTCCAATTTCCACCCACCCCCAGGGGTCCTACATTTAACTTGCCTCTAGACACACCCCTTACTTCTTCCTCCCAATCATACTCACAGCTTCAAAATTTGTGTACCACCCTGCACTTGGCCACACCTACTTACCTACTATAACCAGCCCCACCCCTCTCTTACTAACACACCTAAAATATCACAGCCCCTACCACTTGCCCTACACTCCCACAGTACTCTCACCTACAACACACCATTAAACCACATTCAAACTTACAACTATTTTATCATGACTACAACTATCCTCCAGTCACAACTGAAATGACCTATCTCCTTTTTACTATTATTCCTTCTCATTACTACCTACTTCCTAACCTCCTATGAACACTCCATAACGGTTTCTCTCTCACTTCCCTCAAAACATACCAGTACACCTGCAACATCCCCACCTCCATCCTTCTTACATACCCCTCCTCACAATCCATCTACCTACTTGCCAAATACCACAGGCTATTACACTGCAAACTACTAAAATCTAAAACAAAGAGAATATTTGTCACCTTCCTAAAACATAAACTTGAAAACTATTTTTCACTACTCCATCTACTACAAGATGGTGACATACACCCCAACCCAGGACCTCAAGCTACTACTACCAAAACACACAGAAATCATATCAAACCCTTCTCTCTCTCATCCACTACACCCTCTAACTTATTATCCTTGGCCCATCTCAATATACGTAGCATCTGTAACAAAATTAGTCAACTCCATGCCCTATTAGAAGCACACAAATGTGATATTCTATGCTTATCAGAAACTTGGCTAAAACCTTCAATTAAAGACATTGAAATTACCCCACCTGGATATAACATTGTTAGACTTGATCGCACCTCCAGGAAGGGAGGTGGAGTAGCTATTCTATATAAAACAAACCTGAAGCTTACTCTTCTTGACCTTACCCTTACCCAAAACAATAATGCTGAAATAATCTGCTCCAAAATTCAAATTAACACTACTAAAGCAATAAACGTCATCTGTGCATACCTCCACCCTGGAAATAACATCCCCACTTTAGAACAACTTCTTGAACAACTCTCTAATAAACTCCCTCAAGAAACACTATTCCTTGGGGACTTTAACATTGATTGGAAATCTTGTAACAATGCTAACCCTACTTCCCATATAAACCTTTATTGTTTCAAACAACTAATTGATAGTCCCACTAGAATAAATAATAAGAGCAAAAAAGAAACCACCTTAGACTGGATTCTTACAAACTCCCCCCTACAAACCTACAAAACTGGCATCCTTCCTGATGACCTTAGCGATCACTCCCTCACCTAGGTCATTAGAGCTAAAACTAATCTAAACTTACCTACCTCCCACAGAACGCTATATTCAAAAAAACAATTTAATCCTGAACAGTTTCAAACAGAACTTTCACAATACAACTGGACCCCTCTAAAACACCTCTCACTTAACAATGCTGTTGAACATTTCAACTCAGCATTCCTTGCAATCTTAAATCAACATGCCCCAAGTCGTACCATTAGAACAAAGACCAAAACAGCACCCTGGCTAACCTCTAATACTAAACAAAAAATTATACTCCGAAATAAATCTTGGAAAAAATGGCGTTCCTCTAGAAACCCACCAGATCATCAAACCTTTAGAGAGCTCAGAAACAATACCAAAAAAGCCATCCTTTCAGATAAAAAGAATTATTACTTTGAACTTCAGCAATCCACCAAAAAAGGACCAAAAAAGTTCTGGTCTACTATCAATAATCTACTTACCCCAGGCAAAGTAGTTACACCCAACCCGCTGAATTTAGACCCTGATAATCCCTCTTTAATAGCCAATAACTTCAATACTTTCTTTACTACTTCCATACAAAGTCTAGCTAACCACTTATCTCCTGATGCTTCTCAACTGCTCTTAAGTAACATCAATAACTCCCTTCTTCCCCTTCAACTTCAACCCATACCCACCTCCTACATACAATCTCTTTTACAAAAACTTAAACCCACTACCCCCTCAGCAGATAAGCTTCCTGCTGAATTCCTTCAAGTAGCAGCTAAAGCTATTGCCTACCCTGTTTCTATCCTAATAAACCGATCCATAAAAGAAAGTACTTTTCCAGCAATCTGGAAGATATCACACATCATACCCTTACACAAAGGAGGTAAATCCACTGACCTTTCTAACTTTCGCCCTATAGCGCTATTATCTCCACTAGCTAAAATCATGGAAAAATGTATACACAAACAACTACTTAACCATCTCCTTCAGAACAACCTACTAGCTAACACTCAACATGGATTTAGACCTTCACATAGTACTACCACTGCACTACTTTCTTTTACCAACACCATCAACTGTAACCGTAACAACAACAAACTAATCTCTTCTCTTTTCCTAGACCTGTCAAAAGCCTTCGACATGGTCAACCATACACTGCTTCTACACATATTAAAATCCCTTGCCTTGGATTTCTCTTCCTTAACCTGGTTCTCATCCTATCTTGAAAACCGACAACAAGCAGTACTCTGGAAAAATTCTCTATCTGCTCTACTACCTATCTCTTTAGGAGTACCTCAAGGATCTATATTAGGCCCACTCTTATTCTCTATCTTTATTAATGATCTCCAATCATCTATTCAAAACACTACCTGTATACAATATGCAGATGATTCTACCATTATTTGCACAGCTTCCACTCAATTGGAACTCCAGTCACTGACACAATCTACCTTTTCAACCGTCGAACAGTGGTTCTCAAAAAGATGTCTCCTCCTCAACCCCAAGAAAACAAAACTATTACTATTCTCACCTACCCACAAATCTTCTCAACTAAACTTCACTATTACTGCAAGTGACAATTCCCTCATCTCCCCCGACTCTACTACCAAACTGCTTGGTGTTACTATTGATAATAATCTTAACTATGATTATCACATCAATAACACTATAAAAGCAGTTAACAAAAAGATTGGTTCACTGTACAGAATTAAACCCTTCCTTACACCCGAAGCACGGACCACCTTAGCACAATTACATCTTATCTCTACCCTACTGTATGCTTCCTCTATTTACACTAATCTCTCTAAAAGCAACCTAAGGAAACTGACTACATCCTACCACAGTATAGCTCGTTTTGCCACAGCATCCCAGTATAGAACTCACCACTGTCTAAACTTAAAACACTTACACTGGTTGGAACTTCCTAACAAGCTTATCTATCAACAACTCTTAATAACACATAACATTCTATATCAACCATCAAAGACACCTGCTCTTAGTAACCTCTTGACTCCCTATAATAACTTGAAACAGCTGCGCTCCGCCGAAAAGCTACAAGTCAACAAACCTAGAATTACAAATTCTGCAGGTAACTGCCTTTTCTCCAACTCAGTAGGCAAAATATGGAATAACCTCCCCTCACACATTACCTCTCTAGCCTCCTTTCATCTTTTTACATCTGAACAACTTCTGGCTCTGCTCTTGTACCAATCCTGACCAATCTACTTTCTTCTTTCTACTATCATATTTCCTTATTTCAAAACTGCAATCTTTCTCTGTGATCACAAATGACTTAATGACTGTACTGCTACTACTGTTCTCATATAAAAAAAAAAAAAAAAAAGGTACAAACAATGTCTTTTACAAGTATGTATATACATTTTAGAATATGTAATACCCCATCCTCACATAATTGTACTGTAAGGAATTAATGCCTTTCTCAAATACGTAGATGGCACTATGTGTTTTTTATTACTTGATCTAGACTAATATGTATGCATTGTTGCTCACTGTCTGTGTCACAGGCATTTATTGTGAATGTTTAATTTCTATAACCTTGTTTTAATCTGTGGAGCTTTTCTCCCTGGGCCTCCACTGAAAATGGAAATTGATCCAGCTGGACTAGCCCGGTCAGCAAATGTAAAATAAAATAAAAATAAATTTTGAAACCAGAAAGAGCCTGGAATAGAAACCTTGACCTTCTTGTCCTGTGGGGACCCTCTCTATTGTTCTTTGTATGAG
Organism: Protopterus annectens; assembly: GCF_019279795.1. Taxonomy (NCBI): domain Eukaryota; kingdom Metazoa; phylum Chordata; order Ceratodontiformes; family Protopteridae; genus Protopterus; species Protopterus annectens. The sequence continues at coordinate 990,703,270 of NC_056727.1, forward strand.
TAGATACTAAATAACTGAGATACGAGGGTGGACTTGGTTTCTTGAAGGGAGGAGAATGCCTTTGGGAGAAGGTTTTTCCTGCCAAGTCATAAAATACCCTTTTCCACAACTGAAAGAACACAGTTGTCTCAGGTGATTTGTTGCCACAGGGGGAGACAGTGAGAGAGGTGGGCAGAAAGGGGGAGATGATGAAAGGTGTTTAGCCAGTCACGCATTGTTAAGTCTGTCTGGAAAAGGCTGTCTAGAAGTAGTGTGAGAGGAGCTAGTCCTAGAGGATGAAGGTCTACTTGCACCTTTCCTTGGCTTGGAGGAAGGGGGTGCATATGCCTTTCTGACAAAGCTTGGCTTGGCTGGGTAGTTCCTATGGAATTTTGGGACTGGGGATACAAAGAGATGCTTGAGATCCTGCAGTTCCTTGTTTTTCTCTTGCAGATTTTTAAAAAGCTCTGCAGACTGCTTACCAAAAAGAAACTTGTTGTCAAGAGGGGGCATCCATGATTTTGTTTTTGAAATCATCTGGCAGAGACTACAGCCTTAGCCAGGAGTGCCTACATAGAACAGAAGCAGATGCAGCTGACCAGCTGATGCTTCTGCAGCATCGTAGCTGCATTTCATGGAATGTCTGGCAACTTGTGCTGCTAAGGATAGTTTTGAGGCAATCTGAGGTTTTGTTGGAGAATCAGGCATACAGGAGAGCAGATTTGAGGCCTGGGAGACTAGGTCTAAGGAGTACTTTACCATACAAGTCTGGTAATTGATGGCCTAAAGGCAAGAGTTGAGGAAGTGTAGATCTTCTTTCCCAATCTGTCCATCACCTTGCTGTCTTTACCTGATGGCAAGAAGAGGATAGCTGCCTAGATTGTTTGTCTGCTGAGACAGCAATCACAGCTGGGTCTGCCACTGGTGGTTTAATGAGAAATTTGAAATCATCAGGCACCTTGTAGAACCTGTCTGGTCTTTTTGTGGCCAGTGGCTATGATTCTGGAGTCTCAAAAGCCGAGGCAAAGGCATATAAGTATGCTGGTATTACATGAGGTATAGCAGAGTGTGAGGGGGACTCCATCTGCAGAGGTTTGAAATATCTCTTCTGCACCTGTAATTTGAGTAGAGTCACATTTAAAATATTCCATCATTTTGGAGATGGTCTCCCCAAAGGTTATGTCCTCAGGTGGAGAATTCCCTTCCAAGGAATCCTCATCCACAGAGCAGTATTCCAGGGGGGAAGCCAAACGTGAGGCGTAGGAGAGGGACTCATCAGAAGAGAAGGAAGAGTCTTCCTCTTCGGTATGTGAAAGTGGTAGAGGGCCAGCAGAGGCAGGCCTGGGACTTAAGGTTAGAATGTCAGGCGTTTGTGAAGCAGTAGGCCTCAGGGCCATAAACGCCTGAAAAAGGGACTGAGAAAATGCCTGCCAGTCCAGCTGATCTTCTACTGGGGAAGACAAATACTTTGTCTTCTGTTCCTTTTGAGGGAAGGAGTCTTTGGTCCTGGCTGAGTGGGCAAAGGCCTGGTATGTGACGTCAGGCCAGAAGTAGAAGTGCCTTCCTCAGAGACAGACATTAACAGTGGCTGTTCAGGCAAGCATGCCCCTCCCCCGACATCAGAGACAGATGTCGAAGATACCTCTGTGGACGTGCAGGCTGGAGAAACAAGGGCAGCTTCCGAAATTGTACTGTCTGAAGTCGCCAGACCTGTCGGACATTCCTCAGCCCCTAGACCAGAAGCTGGTGTGACATCTGTACTCAGAGGTGCAGTGTCGGGCCTAGACAACTCGGCCTTCTTCTTAGGCGGGTCTGCCGCGACGGCTGGTTTTGGTTCTATACAGAGGGCTAGGCGTTTCAGACGTTGGTTTTCCACAAAGAGCTTAAGGGTTGCAAGACAGCTGGACAGTGTATTAGGAACAAACGACTGGCAGATTGTACACGGTTTACAGTCATGGGACAGCCCTAAGCAAAACAAGCAGAGGTCGTGGCTGTCATTGTGCTGGATTTGTCGACCGCACTTACATTTTCCCTTCCTAGATGACATGGACAGAATCAGCTAAAAAGATTTAAACAGCAACCTAAGCTTAGTAAAATGGTAAGAAGAGATTTGCCACTGGGGTACTTATCTTTTTCGGAGTCACAAGCACAGAGCTGAATGATCAAGCTGACATTTGACTGCGGCAGAGAAGTTCTGAGGTCTGTGCATGCGGACATCACATTTATGGTCCACAGCTTATGGTCCCAGCATGTGATGTCCCACGCACCTTACAGCAGCCAGGCTAAGCTTTTGTATATAAGCCAGCTGTTCGGGTTGCCTGAGGCAGGGGCTCCCACACGCGAGAATACTGCAATATGAGAATAGAACATCCCCAGTTCCTTGTAGTTAAAGTATAACTGGACTGGGAACATATATAGTAGATATACACTCCTACAGTACTCATTGCCTCTGGGATTTCTCTGCTTGGTGTCCCATTTGTCTTGTCAAACATCAAGGGCTTAGGTTCCCTCCCGCTATATGGTGTACAACCAAACTCTAGGTACACAAAATCGGACTGCGGTAAGAACTATGTATTTCTGCACCATAGTCGGAATGCTCTCATCTTCTTACAGCAGAAGGTTCCTATTCTGCAGTCCTACTTCAGATACCCTAGGACAAGATGAAAGGACAACTTTGCAGGTACCAGCCACAGTCTCAGTTCTCTCAGTCATCAGCACATTAAAGGGGGAGCACACGTGTCAGAGCCTTATTAGGGTTCGAAACTCTATCCTTGTCCAAAAAGGGGTGAGAGGAAGGAGAAATGACAAGGCTAAGGAAGGGGCCCCACCATGCACCTTGAGAATGGATGCAACAGCCCCCACAGTGGTGATGGTGGCTGAGAACAGAAACTGCAATACTAATTTATTTGAACATCTATCAATACAATAAGTTAACTACACAATTGTACGATGTTCTTCATTTCACTACTGTTGCAATATTTATGAATTCTGGGATGATTCCAAGAGCTTAAACAAGGGACTGGAAGAAGGCTGCCAGACAAACAAAAAATATCTTGAAGGACAGCCTTAGCAAACTTGGTTCTAGCACTGGACAAAGTAACCAGTCTGTAGTGCTTGCTGAAGGTGTGGACTTAAGATCAGATGGCTGCCTTTAAGCCGGATTTGGTGTCTACTCAATGCATAAAAGGTCACTATGGTGGCTACTGCCCTGCTAGAATGATCTTTAACAGGACTATGCAGACTTTGTCCTCAGCTGTGATTTTTTTTCCTCTGCCCCTATGGAAAACCAAGGGAAGAGAACACAGTAAGGCTTAAAGCACTGAAACCCTTCTAGATGAGATTATGGCTACTACACCGTCAGTCTTCCTAGAGAAATTTCAAGGGTGTGTTAGCTGCTGGCTCAAAAGGAGATGGTATGAGCTTTTCCAATACGCAGTTCAAGTCCCAAGGGTCCTCTTTTTTCCTTGGTGAGATAACGTGCAGAACCCCTTGAGGAACTGTTTAACCTAGGATAGGCTAACATAAGGGTAGATACCAACACAAACTGACAGAGACAGCTAAAAGGTGGACCCTAATGGAGATCTAGGCTAGTGCAGCATTAATCAACTCACACAGGTATTACAGAATAAGGGGCACATCTGCTTTTCTGGGATTCTGTCCTCATCTGACACCAAAATGAAAACCTCCTCCACTTCACAATTAAGACCTCTTCATGGCTGGTTTCCTAGATTCCACAGAAATTCTAAGCTTCTCTATAGTGTACTGGTGCCAGGGGCAATACAATCTCATGTCCAAACTGTAAGCTTCAAGGTCTGCAGTCTATGGTGAAGGAGATGCTTGTCCTGGGAGATTATGTGCAACAAGTTAAGGAGTGTTTGGTGGCATCCATCTGACAGCTCCATTAGCTGGGAGAACCAATGCAGTCTTAGCTAATATGAGGCCAAGAAGGGCATCTCTTTTCTCCTCTCATGTTCTGGAGGACACTGGAAATTAATGAGATGTGAGGAAAGGCATGTATAAAGTGCCCTGTCCATGAAATGAAGACGGCATCTGTCACCCAGTTCTCCTCACATGGACTTGTAGTGCAAAACAGTCAACCATTTTTCTCTAAAAACAAGGTGGTCCATCTAGGGAACACTACACCTATGGCCTATGGTGAAATATCTTCCAGTGTAACATCCACTTGTGACAGTCTGCCTGGTCATGTTTAGTTCGGGGGGGGGGGGGTATACTACCTTTAGATGCTTGCTGTGCTGGATAATTATTTCACAAACTTCACAGCTAACCTGCACAAGTACGATCTCCCCCCTCCCTCCCACTGCCATAGATGTACCACATAACTGTGGTATTATCCATCACCAACTGGATGGTCTTCACTTTCCAAAACTGGTTAACTACCCTCAGGCCCTGGTGCCCTGGTCCTTGCATAATGCCTGTGGAATGAAGGGAGTCCATTGAAGCCTATAACCATCCATCATTCACATCCATAAGTCTACTGTGATATCATACCAGCATGAAAGTAATTCAATAGACTCTCTGCCAGTTTTGGGGTTATGGGGGACAAGGTGGGATGGAAGGGGCTGAAAGGTGGAAATCAGTTAGTTAAAACTGGTCTTTGTTACTGTTGGGTGCTTGGAAACCTCCCAGGCTTTCCCTTACTTTTCCCTTGCCAAATTTTCAAATGCCCCTTCTTGCCTTTTTGTTGCTTAGGGGTTATTATGTGTAATGTAAAGGGGGACCAGGCTTGAAGAGGTAGTTTCTCTCAAACCTGAAGACTATGGCAAGAAAAAGCTACTCCACTTCCCACAAGTTTACTGTTTTCATCCATATTTTTTTTTAACTTCAGCAGTAGGGCCTACTAACACATTCTTTGCCTAGTGAGGTACTGAATACCTGGGCTTTAACATACTCAAGTGAAGGCTAGAGTCTTAATCAGGCCAGTCTTCTGATTGCATAACTGGTGGCTCCAGCCCTGGAGGTTGCATAAAGTGTCATTACCACATTTTATACAGCGTTTTGCTACCTGGACAGGAGCTTGCAGAGGCTCCAAGAGTTTGGACCCCATGTCAAAGTTGGAGACTTATCCCAAACTTATTTGTGGTCAAGGAGGGCCAAGAATTTTATCATACATGCCTGACAACTGACAACTCTAAAGGAGAAGATGGCGGAGGTATGAACCTTTTACCAAAGCTGTCCAGGGTTTGACTCTCCTTGTCACTAGGGTGGGAACTAGGAGCCAGAAATAATGGTTGCACAAGTAATCTTACCATAACAACAGATGTTTGAATGATCACTGATGCAGTAGTCTTATCTACAGGGGTTATGCCCTGTATAATATACAACAGCTGTCCAGCTTCCAAAGCTTCCATGTACATTCCTCTGCTCAAACCATGAGGCAGCTTGAGATGAGCTGCATTAAAAACACGTATGAGTGCCAAACACTTCAGAGCTTTTATGCAAACTGAGAGGGAGGCCGACCTCAGAGGACATTGTAGGCACTGCAATGTAAAGAGAGAAGAAAGATTGGACAAAACCATGTTTAAAACAATAAGCTGTAATCTTAGGTTGTTGAGGTGAGAGACTGGTTGTAAAAGTATACAGAGCATGATATAATTAAAACTGATATGCTTTTTCTTACTTTTGCATATGGTAATGACTGGATTATGGCCCTTGGCTTGATCTAACAAGTTTTAACTGGAAGCAAGTAATCAAAAGAACACCGAATGTAATGCAAAGTTTTCCTTTAGCAAATAAATGTTCACAGTGCTACACGAGAACCTTGTAGCTAAAGGCAACTGTGTATCTGGGTCTCATGTTTCTATAGAGACAATCTGATAAGCGGCAATAAAAAATAATATTTTTTTCTTTCAATGGCTAACAAATAATGTTTTCTGAAAGCATTCAAGCTGTTTTCCATACCTGAGAGAGGAATACATACAAGAAAAAAAAGCACTTACTGTAAATAGAAACGCAAGATGTATTGTGTTTCTTGGTATAGACAACCTTCATCACACGTTAATTAAAGCCTATGAGTGCAGCTGTCAATATGGGACAAATGCTTCTACTAGGAGGGTTGTTAAAAGTCATTGTTTGAAGATGTTTGAGGGTGTGTTTGTTCTTTTGTTTAGGGTTTTCATTAAAACAAAAAGTCTTGTAAGATGTGACATAGGTTCAAATTGATATGAAGACACCCGACGCTCTGCACGTACGGAGAATGCACGGCCAAACCATACACAGTAAAAAACACCAGTGGCCAGCATAAATCATAATCATAAATATATGATAATTAAGACAAATACTTTATTCATTAATTGAATAAAGTATTTATGTCTTAATTATCATACATTAGTGCTTGGTGTACTCTATGCTGGCCACTGGTGATTTCAAATTGATATGACACAAAACAACTGTATAAAACATGAACCTGCCAAACATTAGTGAATGCATGTAACATAAAAGTTAAAACTAGACATTTAAATAAAAGCTGTTGTAAATAATAGGTGGGACTAATAACTACTTTTGAACGTCCACAGTCTCACAGGTATATATAAAAAGAAAAGAGTAAGAAATGCATAGTGCAAATAACTATGCTACAGGAGAAACGAAAATCCAATAAAGACACTGTGAAGATGTTGCAGACCACTGTAGACACCACCAATTATGTTAGAAAATCTTTAATAACTCGATTTTACACTAAACAAAGTAAAAATAAAAACAAATAAATGCTTAACTTTATCACCATATTTTCTTCCCAAACTTTGGGACTTCCTCGTTCCTTTGTTTAGTGTGAAACTGAGTTATTAAAAATTTTTGAACACAACTGGTGGTGTCTACAGTGGTCTGCAACATCTTCACAGTGTCTTTATTGGATTTTCATTTCTTTTGGAGGTGTGGTTGACAGTACTGGGTTGCGTTGGTGTGGTTGTTTATTCTACAGGAGACAAATCTGGAAAGAACTAAGCATGTGAACTTGATAAAGAAAGGATTTCAGGATGCTTACTCAGCAGAATATCTGGGACAAAGGAAAAGGGGAGTACTTATATTAACGGCTACAGGAGTTCCAATAGTAACAGAAGAGGGGAAAAAAGATAATAATGGTAGATATGTAGTACTAAGGGGCTACTGGCAAGGGAAAAGGTTTGTGCTGGTATGTATTACTATTCCACCTAAAACTGTTAAAATGGAGCTTTACAAAATTCTGGGAGAAATAATCAATTTTCAGCAGGTAATGTTGCTCACAGGTGGGGACTGCGATTTGATCTGCAACACTGAGGATTTATCTGGAGGGCCTAGATGGGGAAATATGACAAAAGACAGTAGATCTTTGAAGAAATTTATGAAAATATTTGATATGGAAGATGTGAATTCAGTAACAGGAGCTCAGACAGAATTTACATATCATTCCCCAAGGTACAAAGTCTGGGTTAGGCTAGAGAGAAATTAAATTGCACAGCAACATGTGCATTTAACTCAGTGTTTTGATATGCATCTGTAGCTATTTCAGATCATACAACAATAATAACTGATATAAAAATGAAACACTGGCACTTACGAGCCTATCTGTTAAACAGTGAGGAATTTACAGAATAGTTAATGCAAATTATTCGGGAGTTATTAGTAAAGATAGAAACCTCTTCAGAAAATATAGCTAGGGAGTAGGATAAAATGAAAGTGGGCATTAAAAAGTATAAAGAAAAGAAAACAGTATATGGTTAAGAACTAACAAGAATTATTTAGAAAAACTGACAAAGGTTAATACATTGCAGAACAGCGGGAACCTCACAGAACAAGAAGATGTGCAATTGCTCAGTGCTAAAAAGAAAATAAGGGACCACCTGGACAATATGTATGAGTTTAGAAAGACTGCAGTTAAGCAGCTGTTTTTTGAAGATAACTCCACAGCACAAAAGCTTTTAGCACAATTGCTCAGGCAACAGAAACTAGAAAGGGTTGTTACAAAGCTTAGGGAGCCTATAATAAAGAAAATAACCACAGGTCCTATAGAACATTAGAAATATTTTGGAAGTTTTATGAAAATCTATATAAAGCAGAGAAATGTGGAAATCAAGAAAAAGTGCAAATGGAAATGTTGATGGAAGAACTGAATATGTCAAGGTTAGAGGTAGAGGAGGCTTAGTTATTAACAGGGTAGGGGAAGATGAGATAAAAATGGTGCTGTATGACCAATTTATAGGCAAGTCTCTAGGAACAGATGGTATTCCTACGGAAGTCTGGAAGCTACAACGGAATAAAGTGATAAATATCTGGAAAGTTTTAACAGTATTTTAAAAGGAGGAGAAGCACCAACATCCTGGAAGAAAGCTATGGTGGCTATAATACCTAAATATGATAAAGACTCGTCATATCCAGCTACATATATGCCCATTTTGATTCTAAACCATGATTATAAAGTGTTCATGTCTATAAAGACTAAATGAATGGCAAAGGTGATGCCAAAATTGACTAATATGGATGAATTTGATTTTGTGGAGAGGATGCAAAAATCTGACAACATTAACAGAACAATGATGATCCAGCAGAAAGCAGAATGTAAGAAAATATCACTACTGTTGGTGGGTCTTGATGCAGAAAAAGCAGTCAACAGAGTAACATGGTATTTTACGAGTAGGTCAATGGAAGCATTTGCATTCTCTGACACAATAATAAGGTTAACCAAGGAAAAGAACAAACAACCTGCTCCAAAAGTAAAACACGAATCCCAATTCTCCACACAAATTTCTATTTAATGTAAAATTTAATTTCCTTTAAGTGCGTTAAAATATCATACACTTTTCGTCAAAGCCAAATGCTCCAACTTCTTCAGAAACATTGAACAACATCCATTGGCCATTTTTATATAAAGTGATCACAATTAACATTCATTATTCAATTAACTTTTTAAAAACATATGCCATTAAAATAAAACACTAAAGGGCATCTTACCCTATAGATACAATCATTTAATACAATCTAAACAACATATAAAACCTTTTGGATATGTGTAATAATATATAATATAAAAAATAATATACAATATAAAAAAAAATAGAACTATATAACAACTGTATATCAATATAACAATTGTCTTTATCGAAGGTAGAAATTATGTACTAATATGTGTATATAGAATAGTATATAAATATATATATATACACATACATATTAGTTTATATATGTATGCTCATACATATTTATAGCTACTAAATAGTACATACACTTTAAAAACGTAGTTAGTATAATGGAATGCACCTCAATTAACAGAAAAATGGATGTTGTTCAATGTTGCTGAAGAAGTTGGAGCATTTGGCTTTGACGAAAAGTGTATGATATTTTAACGCACTTAAAGAAAATAAAATTTTACATTAAATAGAAATTCGTGTGGAGAACTGGGATTCGTGTTTTACTTTTGGAGCACAATAATAAGGTTAATTAGGAGGATATATGAGAGATCAGAGGCGAAAAATTGTAGTGAGGTATCCCTCTCTGACAACTTCTGTTTCAACACAGGAACCAGGTAAGGGTGTCCTCTTCCCCCTTTTGTTATTTGTGTTGTATTTAGAAAAAACTAGCAAAGAAAATAAGGGACTCAGAAATTCAAGGATATAACCGGTACAGTAATCAAGAGAAGTTGGCTTTATTTGCAAATGATATTATTTTGTACCTGATAAAATCAGGAAAGGACATCTCAGTGTTGTGGAACATTCTGAGACAGTGTCAAATCTTTTCAAGATACAAAATTAGTGAAGGTAAATTAAAGGCAATAGCTGTAAACTATGTACTCACACACAAACTGGTTCAGCAATATCCATATTTATGGGAACATGATAAAATGAAGTTCTTAGGAGCATGGGTTAAAAAGAATTCTGTTCTGGAGGCTAAGGATATGTAGGGAAAGCTAAACCAAAGATAATACAAAAACCAAGAAATTGGAAGCTCTGTTTTAGGGATATGGGTAACAAGATACAATCAGTGAACATGTTTATAGTCCTTTTAGTTTTATACACAGGTCAGGTATATTGTTATTAACCAAAGGAGAAATTGTGGATAGCAATTAATAAAAAGTTATAGGATTTTACCTGACAGGGGCAGAGGGCAAGAGTCAAGTGGGATAAGTTGCTCCTTCCAACAGAATAAGTTGGTTTGGGATTACCTGGGGTAATTCGGCTCTACACAATTAAGGCTCCTATAGACAGTCCAGGCAGAAAGCTATAACTCAAAGTGGAAAGGGATGATGATAAAACAAGGAGAAAGTTCAGGAAATAAGGACAGACTAAGATTTTGGATGGAGATCCTTAAGGAGAACAACAATAACCATACAGAATATTACATTCACAAAGTAGAATAAAGTATTCTAAGAATTAAGCCAACACAGAAATGGAGAAAGGAGATTCTGACTATACGGATGACTACAATTAGGGGTACAGAGAACAGGCAAGAGTGGACTGGGATTTACTGGAGAAAACTGGTAAAGGAACCAAGGTATTAGGAGCAAATAATTACAGAGGGAAAGGTAAACAGAATGGGAAGAGGCCAAGCATATGTTTGAACTACAGACTAGAGATTGCCTTCTCTATCAAGGACTGATATCAGTGTACAGGGAAAGAGGAAGAAATAGGGAGATCCTAAGTGAAAGACCAACACTGGTAGAATTTTCAGAAAAATTTAGAAGAGAAGCTGCTGTTAAAAAAGGATAATTAGTAGGACAAATAACATATTGCATGATAGCTATAGCAAACAATCATAGGATGTCAGAAAAGCTCAGGAAGAGAGACTGGATAAGCAATTCTCAAAGAAACAATGGGAGGTTATATGTATGGCTCACAAATAAGCAACAAAGTCTAGGAGATTTAGAATTTTTGTTTGGAAATGTTTGCTTATGTATTTTTATACACCAAGCACACTCCAAAGAATTTTCCCTCAGGTAGATTGCAAATGTTGTAAGGGTGATGAGGAAGAAAGAGGTAATTGGGAATATATTTTCGGGAGTGTACTGACTTGGCAGACTTTAAAAATACCCTGTAGACTACTCTGTTAGAAATACTGGGTGAGCAAACATGTATAACTGAGGAAATCACTTTATGAGCTGTGACACAGAATCAGAATCACCTAGACATAGTAAGGCCTTGCCAAGTTTAATTCTGGTGGCGGCCAAAAAAGCAATTACTAGAAAATGAAAATCAAAGTCTAAACCAACCGTACTAGAAGTACTGAATATTGTAACAGCAATATGAACTGGAGGAATGATCTTTAGAAAAGGGTAGGGGCAAATTACATGGAAAAAAAGTGGGAATTGTGGGAATGATATATGCAGAATAATGTTTTGTAGGAGGAATGAGGTTTAAGGAAAGGCAGGAATTGAATGAGCTATGTTATGCTGGCATGACAATGATTTTATAGTAGATTAATGTACAATGTTTGTAAACAAAAATATGTCAAAATAAAGAAGGTATGTTCTTACCATAACTTTCCATCTGTGTTGTTCCATCTTCATTCATTCATTACCGATGGGTGTCGCTTCCATCCTCGGAACAGAGTCAGCCTTATAACAAGCTCATGCCAGCCAAAAAACTCTTGAGCCATGCTTTACCCATAGCCCCCCTCTCCCTGTTACCTCAGATTGAGTTTGCCCATGATAAAGAAAGCAGAGGCTTTTTCTGAGCAGGTCCCCTAATGCTGGATATGGACTAAATCCAAACCTCCAGGAGCCCCTTGGAGGGGGAAGGAGGGTGGGACATAATGAATGAATGAAGATGGACAACACAGATGGAACGTTATGGTAAGAGCATAACTTTTTTATCTGATGTTGTTAATCTTCATTCATTCCTTACTGATGGGACAGAGTCCCTAGCTACCTTGTGTCCTGAAAGGCCCTTATGGAAGAATGTTCCTGAATACCACTGAACCAAAGGATGCTCTCCCCCTGGAGACCAAATCCAATTTGTAATGAGTGATAAAGGTACGAGGGGTAGCCCAAGTTGCAGCTGCACAGATACCATCCATTGAGGCCTTGGAGTGAAAAGCTACAGAAATCGCCACTGATCTAGTAGAGTGTGCTTTGATTTTGTTCATTGAGGAATTTTATTATGTGAGTAGACAAAGGACATAAGGTTTCTCAACCATTTAGATGAGGTCATTTTAGAAACAGAGTTTTCCAATTTAGGACCTGAATACGAGACAAACAACTGGTCTGATTTACGTACTGATTTAGTTCTGTCCAGATAAAATCGTAATTGTCCATGTACATCCAGCAAATGAAGGCAGTATTCTCCTTTATTTGAGTAGTTAGGAAAAAAAGACTGGTAGGTCAGTTGTCTGGTTAATTGTTAATTCTGAGATAACTCTGGGCAGAAAGGAAGGGTTAGTCCTGAGTGATACTCTTGTCTTTATGAAAGACCATGTAGAGGCATTTTATACACAAGGCATGAAAGCTCGGATATGCATCTAGCTGAGGTGATGGCTACTAGAAATATTGATTTCCAGGATAAAAATGTTATATTGCAAGTGGCATCAGATTCAAAAGGTGATTGTGTCAGGGACTGCAGTATTAATGTCAAGCTCCACAGTTCAATCAGTTCTTTGAAGGGTGGTCTGATATGTGAGACTCCTTTAAGGAAGGTTCTACAGAGACGATGGGAAATTAAGGAAGAGTCTTGGAATCCATTATGGAAATTTGAGATAGCAGCCAAATGTACTTGAATGGTGGAGGCTGCTGCTCCTGAATGAAGGAGGCTTGACAAGTAATCAAAAACGACACTAATAGGAGCTGAGCTAGGGTCTAGTTCTCTTTGTCTGGACCAAATAAGGAATCTCTTCCACTTGCTAAGATTTTCCTGGTGGATGGTTTATGTGAAGCCAGAAGAGTATTACGTACCGAGGAGGTAAGGTTATTCTGCCTGACGATAACTGGAGTGAAGAAACCAAGCGGTCAGCTTGAGACTGGGTATGTTTGGGTGAGTCAATCTTTGCGGGTGTGCGATCAATTCTGGAGTTGGATCCAGAATCCATGGTTGGTGTACTAGGTAAGGCCAAAGGAAGGCAAACCAAACTTGTTGGGGCCAGTACGGTGCAATGAGGATTACTCTGCTTCTCAGCCAAAGGGCCTTCTTTAGAAATTGTGGAATCAGGGGAGGAGGAGGAAAAGCATACAGAAGTCCAGTGGGCCAATCATGTATCAGAAAGTCCCTCAGGGACTCCCCCTGAGGGGGAATTAGAGCAAAGTAGCTGCTGCATTTGTGATTTTCTGGAGAGGCGAACAGGTCGCAGCAAGGCAAGCACCAGCGGCTGAAGATCTTCTCTACAATGACTGGATTAAGGGACCACTCATGAGGCAGTAGGATACATCTGCTCAGCTTGTCTGCAATCATGCTGGAATTCCCTGGAATAGGTGTTGCAATCAGAAAGCGTTGAAAGCTATCGCCCAATGCCAAATTCTCATGGCCTCTCAACACAACGGATAGGACTTGGTTCCCCTTGTTTGTTGATGTACCAGACTACTGGCATGTTGTCGGACTGGATAGCAATTGTCTCTGATGGGAGGACAGACTGGAATGCTTGCAATGCTAGAGGCACTGTCCTCAGTTCTAGAACACTGATATGCAGACAGGCCTCTATATCCGACCATGTGCCTTGGACCGTCTTTCCCTAAAAATCACCCCCCCCACCCTATTAGGGAAGCATCCATGGTCACTATGGACATGGGTTGAGATGTGGAGAAAGGGCGACTCCATAGGTCTTTCTCTGGCTTCATCCACCAAGTTAAATCTTGTTTGCATCATTTTGTTATGCGAATCTGAAAGGACATAGGAAGATGCGAAGGATACCACTGCGTCAGTAGGAGCCACTGAAGAAGCCTCATGTGTAGTCTTGCTACAGAAACTATTGTAATTGATGCTGCCATTGATCCTAGAAGTTGGAGGACTGCCCGAGCTGCAACTTTGTCTTGAGAGAGTATCACCTGGAGTTGAGACCTCAGTCTTTCTAATCTGTGATCTGGAAGGGAGACTAGGCAAGATTGGGTACTGAAAATTGCTCCTATAAATTCCACGGTTTGAGAAGGAGTCAGCTTGCACTTCTCGCTGTTTATAGAGATTCCTAGGTATTCTGCCAGTGTTAAGAGTGTAGCTTAGAGCTGTCACCAGTAGAAGCTTGGTGGGGGCGGTAAGGAGCCAATCGTCTAAGTACGGAAACATCCGGAATCCTTGCAGTCGCAAGTGAGCTGTTACCACTGCCATGCATTTGGTGAACACTCTGGGGGATGTAGAGAGTCCAAAGGGCAGCACCTGGAATTGGTAATGATTGGCTCCCAGTCGGAAGCGAAGGAATCTTCTGGAGCATTTGTCCATTTTTATGTGCTAATACACATCCTGAAGATCTACTGAGCGCATCCAATCATCTTTCTCCAGAAAGGGGAGGATAGAGAACCCTGACCATCTGGAATTTTATTTGGTTGACAAATTTGTTCAGAATGCTGAGATCCAAAATTGGTCTCCAGTCCCCTGCCTTTTTTGGCACTAAAAAGAACCTTGAGTAGAATCCAGATCCTATATGGTCTGGTGGGACTGCTTGGATGACTCTTTTTTGAGATAGCTTTCTTATGTCTTGAGCTGCTGCTGCTTCCCTTTGACTGCGGAATGTCGGGAATTTGTCTTGATGACTTTGGGTAAATACTGAATGGTATGTGATAACCTCTGGCCATGATCTTCTGCACTCAGGAGTCTGTGATTATTGTTTGCCAGGCAGGGTGGTGCAGAGAGAAATGTCTCCCGTCTGCTTCCAGAGGAATGCAATCGGGCCGCTCTTCAGGAGTGCTGGTAGGGTTGTCCTGAGAAAGAATCCCTGGACCCCTGGTTACACGGGGCCCCTCTGCCTCTGTAGGGCAGTCTTCCAGAAGAGTTACCCCCTTCTGCCTCGGGAAGTAGACTCGCCATGTGCATCACAGAAAGGATCCTGGGATTTCTTGTGCCACATCTTTCCACTCCTCTGATTCCTAGAGTAAGGTTGTTGGGGGGGGGTGGAAAAACGTATGCCCATGGCAGACGGAGTCTTGCCATCCTTTTCCTACCTGGCTAATGTGTCTTTCACTTTTGGGCCAAAAGGGGAAGAAGCTTCCACTGCAGCGTTAAGAAAGGAAGACTTAAAAGGGTCCGCAAAGACACAAAGGCGCGTCCAGGCGTGATGTCTCATGACAACGCCAGAACCCGCAGCTCTGGCTGTCCCTTCGAACGTCATCATCTTCTTTCAGCTGTTCCCATTAGGGGTCACCACAGCGGATCATCTGTTTCCATTTCTTCCTGTCCTCTGCATCTTGCTCTGTCACACCAACCACCTGCATGTCCTCTCTCACCACATCCATAAACCTTATCTTAGGCCTTCCTCTTTTCCTGTTACCTGGTAGCTTCATCCTTAGCGTCTTTTTCCCATTATACTCAGCATCCCTCCTCAGCACATGTCCAGACCAACGTAATCTTGCCTCTCTGGCTTTGTCTCCAAACATTCCAACCTGGGCTGACCCTCTAATATACTTATTCCTAATCCTATCCACCCTCGTCACACCCAGTGCAAATCTTAACATATTTAACTCTGCCACATCCAGCTCAAACTCCTACCTTTTTGTCAATGCCACTGTCCCCAACCCATACAACATAGCTGGTCTCACTACCCTCTTGTAGACCTTCCCTTTCACTCTTACTGGTACTCGTCTGTCACAAATCACTCCTGGCACTCTTCTCCACCCACTCCATCCTGCCTGTACTCTCTTCTTCACCTCTCTTTCACACTCACCGTTACTCTGAACTATTGACCCCAAGTATTTAAACTCATCCACCTTCGCCACCTCTACTCCTTGCATCCTCACCATTCCTCTATCCTCCTTCTCATTCACACACATATATTCTGTCTTAGTCCTGCTGACCTTCATTCCTCTTCTCTCTAGAGCATATCTCCATTTCTCCAGGGTCTCCTCCACCTGTTCCCTACTCTCACTACAGATCACAATGTCATCTGCAAACATCATAGTCCACGGGGACTCCTGTCTGACCTCGTCTTCGATAGCATGAGAAATTAACTGCATGGACGCGTTGGATATGGATTCCAGGGTCGCAAACTGCAAGGCAACTTTGTCACATATCTTGTCAGAGACTGCTCCTGCTAAGGTTTCGGAGAGTTGCGAGAGTAGGTCTCTCTCTGAAGCCTACAGTCTCTCCTATTGGCAACGTGGTCTCAAGACCAGTAACATGTATGGGGTGGGGGAAAGTGACCAGTGCTGGATTAACTATTGTTGGTGCCAAACAGGGTGGAACTGAAACTGAAGGTGTAGTTGGTGCTGTAGAAATGGTCTGTGCCATGGCTGGTGTTGGGATCAAAATTATTGCAGATGTCACCGAAGTGGAAACATGCAGCTTCGGTACCGAAGACAGTGAAGCGGAGGGAGGTTGAGGCCCCGGAGATGAAGTGGTCGGTGTCCATTTGGGTATTTTTGGTTTAGGTTCATACTTCCTATCACCAGAGGGTGAGGAAGGCACAGAGTGAGATCTTTTTTTGTGGTCTTTCTTTGGAGGGGGTGAGCCCTCCGACCCAGAAATAGCCTCTGAGAAAGGTGTTTTTAATAGGCCCTTACGTATCAATTTGTTTTTCCTCTTGTTTAGGATACAACAGCTGAACCCTTTACATACGTCACAAGGAGGATGAACAGATAGGTGTGGGGACACCCAGACAATAAACACAAGAGACATGGGTGTCAGAATTAGGCATTTTGCGACCGCACTGGTCGCATTGCCTAAATCCTGTTGTCACTTTTTTCTCTGACATGGTGGAGAACAACTTGAATCAATTGTTTAATTAGTACCAACAAAATACAACAAAAATATAATACCAGTATAAACTACATAACCAAAAGGGATAGAAAGCATTTTTCTAAGGCAGGAAAAAATACCAGCAATGGTATGAAGATTACCTCTGAGGTAAGGGAAAGAAATTAGAGGGAGAGAGGGAAGGCCTGTACCAACGATGGTAGTAAGATTACCAAGGAGGTAAGAAGAAAATTTCTCAGAAAAGGGTAAAAAGGTTAGCGACTAACAAGAGAAGGTCTTACAAGAGATAATTAACGAAATTCTGTGGAAAAAAGAGTTTTCAAAGTAATAATTTGTATAGTATTTAGCTGAGAGCTGGCTTGACACTTCTTAATGGCTATGCGGCAAACGAGATCTGAGGTAACAGGGAGAGGAGCACTATGGGTAAAGCTTAGCTCAAGAGTTTTTTGGCTGCCACGAGCTTGTTATATAGCTGACTCGGTTCCGAGGACAGAAGAGACACCCATCAGTAAGGAATGAATGAAGATTAACAACATCAGATGGTTTGTTTTCATTTATATAAATGCAATATTGCCTATTTCATAAGTGATAATTCAATAAAGATATTTCTTGCTTAAAAAAGAAAAACATGTTACCATGACAGCTTGCAATTCAGATGATCACCTACCTGAAATCAGAGCAACAGGTAAACTGTTTTCCATGTTAAAAACTTTAAATCAACCTGAACTGATCAAAAAGGTAAAACAGTAAGACTTTCTAATACAAAATTCCAATTGCAAGCAGGAGCCAATTTGTTTTCTAAGTGGACAAATGTGTAGAACCCCTTTCAAAAATTGCTTCACCTGATAGAAGGAGGAATGGGGGTCTTTGAGAAGACAACCATAAATGGTTGAAAGATGAATCTTAACAGATAAACACAAAAGGTCAGATATGAGCAGTTGACACAGATACTGGAGGAGCTTCAGCATTTAAAGGGCCCTTGTCCTTCTTACAGCATCAACAAGGAAAATCTTTTCCATCTGGCTAAATTTGATTTTCTAGTAGCAGGTTTCTTAGCATCTGTAACACCTGTTGCACATTCTCAATAAAAAAGGGGCCTGACATGGATTAAAAAGCTATAGGCAGTCAGGTGCAGAAATTGTAGGGTCGGATGAATCAAAGGTCACTTGCCTTGTGTAAGTCTATACTGCAGGGAAATTTGTGGTAACTGCCCTTGGCTATTTGTTTGAGAAGAGAAAACCAATGCTGTTGGGGCCAAAAAGGAGATACCAAGATTATTTCTGTTGAGTCATTTTGGATTTTAAAAATATTTGGGTTACCAGGGGAAGAAGGGAAAAGCACAAAGGAGCATTCCTGTCTATGAGAAGGAAAAGGCATTTGTCTTCCAGGCCTTTTTTCAAGGTCTCCTGGATCAGAACTTCTTCAGCAGTCTGTTGTGAATGGAGGTAAAGAGATCTATTTGCAGAATTCTGCAGAGTTTGATCATTTCCTGGAAGGCCGCTGTGTGTAGTTTCCACTCATGAGGATCAGTTCTGGACCTACTGAGTGTACTTGCTCTGGTAGAATGTACGTTACCTGAAGGGATATATCATGCTGAATTGCAAGTTCTCAGGCGATCTTGGCTAGTTTGTATAGGGGTAAGACCTGGTTTCCCTTGTTTATTAATACCATATAACAGTGGTGGTGGTGTCTGTGATTATCCAAAGAAGTGCTAGAGTCCACAAAGAGTTGAGAGTCTTGAATACAATGTTTTTTTTATCATTCCCATATTTTTTTTTTTATTTTTAAGTACTTCTTGTTAAAATGATGTTCCCAAAGACTTTGTACCTCAATTTCCTTAGATACAGCCCCAAAAGCAAAGTCAGCATCGTCTGTGGGTATAGTCTGGGAGAGGAATGAAGGGGAGAAAGGAAGACCTAGCTTCAGAAGCAACTGGTTTATGACCAGTAAAATTATTTCTTGACAAAGCTCAGCACAGGGCTTTGAAAAGACAAAGGGTGCTGGTCCACTAAGATTTGAGAAACTACTGAATTTTTCTCATATGTAACCTGGCTAGTGGGATAAAGATAACAGTGGCAACCATGTATCCCAAATCCTCAGATATCACCTTGCTGCAGTTATTAACTGTTGAGAAAACTGAAGACATTGTACCTAATAAAAGGCTACATTTTCTAGAGGGAGATAAGTCACCATCTGAGAAGTGTATCAGGCAACCCTGAAAGAAATAAAAGTTGGATTTATCCAGAGTGAGGTGAAACTTCAAGCTTTGAAACACATTTCTGAAAAAGACAAGAGATTCCTGACAGCTTTGAAAACAGTCTACAAAAATAAGATAGCCTTCCAAATAGGGAAAGGTACGAATACTTTGCAGTCTGCAGAAGACAATCTGTGGTGCTAGACACTGTGAAAATCCTTGGGTACATGGAGACAGGCCAAAGATTAAAGAAGAGAACTGCAAATGGGAACCAAAAACAAAAAAACCTTAAAAAGCACCTGAATTTTCTGTGAATGAGAATATGATGATTGGACAGAATCTCTTACGTCCAGAGTCACCAAAAACTTAGAGGAGGTGTAAGAGGAAAAAAAGAGATTGCACAGTGAGCATTTTGGGACTTTTTCATGAATATTTAAGGTCAAGTCCAGTAAAGGTTTCCAGGTTCCTTCTTTCTGAGCACTAAAAAAATTATGAATAGAATCTTTTTTCCCTTTATGATCCTCTAGTACAGATACTATTATGTCTTGAGACAAACTATGGTAAATGATAGGAGGAGAGGTGGGTCTGTTTTTCAGGGTGAAGAGGGGACTCCAAGATCTGGAGAGTAAGAATTCCATTGCCATCTGTATCTGTTTAAATGATTTCTACTACCCCGAAATCTGGTGTGACCAGGTTCCAAACAGAAACGTAAAGAGTAAGAGAAAGTTTCTTGAAAGGTTTAGATAGTTGCAAGGGTGGAAAAGAGGGAAGGGGGATGGAAGAGGGCATAGTCAGTCATTTTTCCAAGGTCTGTGATTGGGGCTGAGTTGCCCTTCCTTTTTTTATTGGCATGTCATTGTTTCTTCAACTGTTGTTTCAACTATTGTTTTCTGGGACTATTTAAATGGTTTTCTATAAAAAGGCTCATGGCTGGAAGTGTAATTTCTGTCATATTTGAGACTATGGGAGTGGGAAATTTGTCTGACTCACTGTTCAGTTCTCTCTTTCTCGCCCATTAAATCTCTTCAAGATTTCAGCTGATGAAGTGCTAAATAATACTTCTTTATTAAAAACTTAAGATTTCACAACCTCAAGAAGATTTTGGGATCTTAGCTATGCATATATATGAGAGTGTTGATGGAGAAGTACAGAGAAGGTTCAGAAGGAGTTGCATTGTGTCTTTGTGGACTTAGAGAAAGCATATGACAGGGTGCCTAGAAAGGAGTTGTGGTAGTGTATGAGGAAGTTGGGAGTGGTACAGAAGTATGTAAGAGTGGTACAGGATATGTACAAGGGTAGTGTGACAGCGGTGAGATTTGCAGTGGGAGTGACAGATGCGTTTAAGTTAGAGGTGGGATTACATCAAGGATCAGCTCTGAGCCCTTTCTTATTTGCAGTGGTGATGGACGGGTTGACAGACGAGATCAGAAAGAAGTCCCCGTGGACTATGATGTTTGCAGATGACATTGTGGTATGTATTGAGAGTAGGGAACAGGTTGAGGAGACCCTGGAGAGGTGGAGATATGCTCTAGAGAGGAGAGGAATGAAGGTCAGCAGGACTAAGATAGAATATGTGTGTGTGAATGAGAGGGAGGATAGCGGAATGGTGAGGATGCAGGGAGTAGAGCTGGCAAAGGTGGATGAGTTTAAATACTTGGGATCAACAGTTCAGAGTAATAGCAAGTGTGGAAGAGAGGTGAAGAAGAGAGTACAGGCAAGGTGGAGAAGAGTGTTAGGAGTGATTTGTGACAGACGAGTACCAGTAAGAGTGAAAGGGAAGGTCTACAAGAGGGTAGTGAGATCAGCTATGTTACATGGGTTGGAGACAGTGGCATTGACAAAAAGGCAGGAGTCAGAGCTGGATGTGGCAGAGTTAAAGATGTTAAGATTTGCACTGGGTGCAACAAGGGTAGACAGGATTAGGAATAAGCACATTAGAGGGTCAGCCCAGATTGGATGGTTTGGAGACAAAGCCAGAGAGGCAAGATTGCATTGGTTTGGACATGTGCTGAGGATGGATGCTGGGTATATTGGGAAAAGGATGCTATGGCTGAAGCTGCCAGGTAAAAAGAAAAGAGGAAGGCCTAAGATAAGGTTTATGGGTGTGGTGAGAGAGGACATGCAGGTGGTTGGTGTGACAGAGCAAGATGCAGAGGACAAGAAGAAATGGAAACAGACTATCTGCTGTGGTGACCCCTAATGGGAACAGATGAAACAAAATGAAAAAAAGAAGAAAAGCTATGCATATCTATGCAAGTGACGTAGCTGCAGCATCTGCATCTGCAGTATCATGACAGCATTTCAAAGAATGTTTAGTAACGAGATACTGAAAAATTCATGGAGATTAAAGAGGACTTAATCTCATTTGATAACTCGGCAAATATCTTACTCATATTAGACAAGGTTGCCAGAAGATATTTAACTATGTGTCTGACAATTAACAGTTATGAATTCTAGGGTTGGAAGGGTATGCACTTTCTCCCTATACCTGTCAAAAGCTCTGTCATTCTTGCTTGAGAGTAAAGGACAAGTGTCAGTAAGGGGGTTTAAAGCCAGGTCCTTGGTTAAGAAGGTAACAGATGGGTCAGTTATAGGGTTGCAGAAAAGACACTTGTATTTCTGAGGTACCTTGTAAAGTCTGTCTTTCTAAGTGCAGGAGCCTGACTGTCAGGGAAAGTACATGCAGCATTAAAGGAATCCTCTAGTGCACCAATAGCAGGAGAGACAGCCAAAGGCTTAAGAGTCTTCACTTGAAAAAGATCACCAATATTTCTTTTTCCACTCACTGGTACAGATCTTTCATCCTGCCTATACTGCCAGAATAGGAAATTTCCTCCACCACAGACTCAAATATTTTCTTCAGATTCTAACCCTATCAAGTCAACCAAGGCCACGTAGGAGGAAACATACAGCCCAACTATCAGACTGAAATTCCCTATCAGGAGGAGAAGGTGATGTCCTCCTTTCCTGAATGGGAAGAAATGGGTGAACCAGACCAAAGTGTCTGAAAGCCCTTAAGATGATCTTTAGCAAAAGAAAACTATTACTCCTTAAACTCTTTAAAAGGAGTAGAGAAATGTTTAGTTTTCGGAGTCTTTTATTTTGAAGTATCCAAAGATAAACTGAGTAGATATGGACATGCAGGCCTCAACATGGGTGCCCAGCACCACCTGCCCTAACAATTGTGGGACACCACCAGGCTCCTCCAAGATCACAAAGTGAGGTTCTTCATTCCTGGTAGTAGGTACACATCTGTCCCTAGTGAACATGCTACAATAGCAACTCTTTTTTTTTAACTCTTTATTTGGTTTTAATAAGTCTATCAACATTTCAGTGTATAACAAAATAAACGATAACTATTAACAAAGTATATACTCAAACATTAGTAATCTTTCAGTAAATCATTGAGCTTTTGCCAAGATATGTGCTGATGAGTTATGTTTAAAGTTCTCATTCTTACAGTTGACAAGTCATTTTTACAAGTCTTAGCTAGGCACACAAATTCACCACAATGCTATTTCAGTTTTACATTTTAAGTTTCTTGTTAGAACTTTTCTTGCAATGGCAAATATTACCCAAAGAAGAGGCATTTCAGAAATAGGTATAGCTGCTGGAATTGGGGCATTAAACAGAATCAAGGAGTCAGTAATAATGCAACTGACTGACCACAAAGCTTGAGAAAAGTTTCTAAAATCACTCCAAAAGGAAGTCACCAGCTTACAAGCCATTATCACGTGTAACCAATCAGCATCAAGAACTTCATTACACTTCCAGCATTTATTTTTCCTGTTTTATATATTTGTGTAATTTTATGAGGTGTAAGAAAGACTCTATGCAGAAATTTCCACGTAGAGATTTTCCAATAAAGAGAGAAGGTTGACTTTCCTACAGATTTTAAGAATAATTTTTTTATTTAGTTCTGAAAATGGTTCATTGTTAATTTTTTGTTGAGAAGTTCCAGATTGTCATATCTGGGGTAACAAATTAAGTTCTAATAATCTTGTATGTAGTTGATAAATATGACTTCCCCTTGGGTGGCCCACTATTAACAGAGAAGAGAAACAAGATTTTTTGGAACAGGTTTAGTTTGAAGATCTAGTGATATTTCTGATTTTATCCTGAATATATTCTTTACACGAATGTATATCTAACCAGCCTCCTTGCTCTATGCTACACCTTGCAATTAAATATTCAACAGGATGCACTTTGTTTCCATTAAGAAACTGTTACTAGGTTACTATTCTTGTGAGCTGCCATTGTGTTTGTATTAAAAGATACTAAGCATCCATTAGTGAATGCAATGGGGAATAATATGATTAGTAATTCATTCACTATGTAACTTGTAGTAATTCATTGAGTAAGTAACTTGAATTCATAAACCTTTTAAAGATTGAAAGATTTTGGTTAATAAAAGGCACAAAAGTAAAAGTACAGTTGTGTACACTTACCATAAATGTACATCATCAAGTGTATTCACTGTTGCAGTCATTACATTTGGGTTATCTGCCTGCAGGTAGCCCTCAGCCGGCCTGAATATCAACGTCTTGGATCCCTGCGTCGGATGCTGTCCCTTCTTCCATAACGTCAGGTTGTCAGGGGTATAAAACATGCAGCCAACGCCATTACATCAGTTTTTCTTGCCCCAGATGTCAGGTGCCCCCATACTGGGAAGCAACAAAAAGCAAATACACCAGAAAGCTGTAATACACTAAACAAGAAGAAAGGTGTAGCCAAGAGAAGTCAGGGGGCTGGAGGGAGGGTAACCAGGACTGCAACAGTGAATACACTCAAACATCTACATTTATGGTAAGTGTACACAACTGTACTATGTTCTTCATGTTTCACTGTTGCAGTCATTACACTTGGGTTGATTCCCAAAGCTAAGGAAGGGAGGAGGAAGTTAGAGAGCATTAGGACCAGCTATTAGGCCCTGCAAGACTGCAGTGGCAAAACCAGCTCTGGATTTAGAAAAAACAGGCATGTGGTAATGCTTGGTGAAGGTATATACAGAGTTCCAGGTAGCAGCTTCTAGGATGTCCCTGGTAGGGACACCTCTGAGAAAGACTGTAGAGGTAGATGCAGCCCTGGTGGAATGTGATCTTATCCTCTGTGGGGTAGGTTTTCCATGGTGCTTACAGCAGAAATGAATGCAATACGCTATCCACTTAGAAATGGTTTGATTTGAAATGGCCTTCCCCTCTGCCCATGCAGCAAAGCCAACTAGCAGCTGTTCATATTTTCTGAGAGGCTTAGTCCTGTCCAAATAAAATCTAAGTTATCTGTGTACGTCCAAAGAGTGCAGTATTTGTTCTCCTTTGTTCTGTGGATTAAGGAAAAAAGTAGGCAAATGAATGGACTGATTAAGGGCCACACTAGACACCACCTTGGGCATAAAGGAAGGGTTGGTCCTGAGGGACATCCTGTTTGCATGGAAGATGATGAAGGGCTCTACTGCCATGAGGGCCTGTAATTCAGACACTCTTCTTGCTGAAGTGATGGCTAGAAGGAAGGCTGTTTCTCAAGAAAGGAATTTCAACTCTTCAGTTGCAACTGGCTCAAAAGGAGGTAGAGTGAGCTTTTCCAATACAAAGTTAAGGTCCCAGGCTGGAGTAGGGGCTCTCCTGGGTGGTCTTAAATGTTTGGCCCATCTGAGGAATTGCTTTAGCAGGGGGTGAAAGAAGAGGGGTGGTTCAGTATTATAATGTGCTGAAATGGCAGAGGCATGAATTTTAATTGACAAGAAGGAATGGCCCTTGTGGAACATTTCTGTTAAGCACTGAAGAATATGCGGTAAGCTGGACACCGTTGTGCCCATCCCCTGAGTCTGGCTCCAGGAACAGTATATTTTCCACTTTTCAGCATAGGATTTTCTAGGTCTAGGCTTCCTTGCCTCCAAAATGACATTTAGCACCTGCTTACTGAGGGATGCTATTGGAGAGCTCAAGGAATTAGCCATGCTGCAAGGTTCATGGTTTGAAGCTGAGGGTACAGAATCTGGCCCTCCTGCTAGGACAGCAGGGAAGGGGTCTGAGGTAGGTTCCAGCAGTGACTGCGCAAGAGGAAGTACCAGTGTTGGCATGGCCAGTCTGGTGCAATCAGTATTGTCCTTGGTTTGTCCTGTTTGATCTTTAGCAGAACTTTCGAGAGGAAAGGCAGAGGGGGAAAGGCATAAACTGAAAGGCTTTCCCAGGTGGAGGACAGGGCATCCACTTTCCAAGCTTGACTGTGGGAAGTCCTTGTGCAGAATTTGTCCAACTGGTAGTTTTGGGGGGAGGCAAACAGGTCTATCTCTGGATTCCCCCATTTGTTTCTCAAAAGGTTGAATATCTTTGGTTCCAATTTCCACTCGTGTGGGTCCATGAGATTTCTGCTTAGGTCATCTGCCAATGAATTTAGCTTGCCTGGTAGGAATTGAGCTTGTAGGTGCACTTGGTAGCTTAAGGCTGTGTTCCATAGAGTCATGGCTTGTCTGCAGAGAGGGTACGAGTGGGTTCCCCCCTGCTTATGTACCACATAACAGTGGTGTTGTCTGTCTTTACCAATAATTGTCCTGAAAGAATGCGGTCCTTGAAGGCTGTCAGGGAATTCTGTACAGCTAACATTTCTTTTTGATTGATATGCAGGTGCATCTGACTCTGGCTATATTTGCCCTGAATGCACTGCCCTGCCAAGTGAGCCCCCCCATGCATAGTCTGATGCATCTGTTGTTAGGGTTTGGGCGGAAGGGGGTAGAGTGAATGGGAGTCCCTTGTTATGGTAGCAGGCCTCTGCCCACCAAAAGAACTCTGTCTTTATGCAAGGAATGATGGGAATCACTGATTCCAAGTCCTGAGCATACTGACACCATAGGCTTTTTGGATACCATTGTAGTTTCCTCATATGCAGTCTTGCATATGGAATTAGTAGAATGCCAGAGAACTCAGGAAAGCGACTACTTTCTGGATTTAAGTATCTTTGCTGTTTTTTTACTTGGAATAGCTTCTCTAGCTTACCCTAAACAAGCTTAAACTGTTTTTTTTAGCTGTTTGCTGCATTATTTTAATATCTGCACTTAGTTACATTTTAGTTTAATTTGATCGAAAGTTTGTTTGTTTGTTTAATTTAACTGTTGAGGCTGCCCACTAAAGTGTGCTAGCCTGTGTAACTGATGTATGTCTCTGCATTTTCTGTGTGTTTCTATCTAAAAACAAAAACAAAAAAATAAATAATCCTTGTTTTTCCGCCTCTCCTCGACTAGTTTAGACCAGTTTACAGGCATTGCTGTATTCTGGGCTGTGGTGTAGTTCCTGTGTTGTCCATTACCTTACTTGGATAGAAGGAAGTTTCTTTGCTCACCAGTGGGAGTGGGGAGCCTTGAGCAGCCTACCTGTCCCTGTAGGAAGTGACCTCAGCACAAGAGCTGTAGTAATTGGTTGTTTTGGACCATTTATAGCTCTTTTTAAGTTCCCTGTTTAAAATCCGCCTCTGGGCGTTTTTTTCTGGCTATACTACTCAGACAAGCTCCTCGTGGTCCTGCAGAGTGGTCCTAGCTACAGAGAACTCAGGAAAGCGACTACTTTCTGGATTTAAGTATCTTTGCTGTTTTTTTTACTTGGAATAGCTTCTCTAGCTTACCCTAAACAAGCTTAAACTGTTTTTTAGCTGTTTGCTGCATTATTTTAATATCTGCATTTAAAGTTACATTTTAGTCGAATTTGATTGAAAGTTTGTTTGTTTGTTTGTTTGTTTAATTTAACTGTTGAGGCTGCCCACTAAAGTGTGCTAGCCTGTGTAACTGATTTATTACTGTCTCTGCATTTTCTGTGTGTTTCTATCTAAAAACAAAAAAAAAAAATAATCCTTGTTTTCCCGCCTCTCCTCGACTAGTTTAGACCAGTTTACAGGCATTGCTGTATTCTGGGCTGTGGTGTAGTTCCTGTGTTGTCATTTACCTTACTTGGATAGAAGGAAGTTTCTTTGCTCACCAGTGGGAGTGATAGATTCATAACCCAGAGGCTTCCCATGCTCTGGAACAAGATCCCAGTTCATGTTAGGCAGAGCCCCTCACTGACTCTCTTCAAGAGAAATCTTGATGAGTGGATGGGAGATCGTACGTTTTCCCCAGGGGTCACATCTGTGTCACTACTAGACAGGGGCACAGTAAACTAATTCTATTATATAAGGGGACCTTCACTGTGTCACTACTAGTCAGAGGCACAGTATTCTAAATCTATTCTGTGCATTTTATGTACCATTTCATGGGGTGGTGAAAGCCACATCACTATGGCTAGGCTTACAAATGCCCCAGGGCAGATAGCTTAGTACTAAACTATGAAACTATGAATGAACCCCAGGGCTTGCAGGATTTTCCTTGCAAATAGCTGGGTCTTTGCGGCTAGTAGTTTGAAGTAGGCTGTCAAATAAATTAGTTTCTCTGGCATGAGGTAAGCCATCTGGGAAGTTGTGTTCAAGCTTGCTCCCAGGAATACAATTTGTTGGCAGGGTACTAGATGAGATTTATTTTCATTTATGGTGTACCCCAGTGAGGTTAGAAGTTTCTTTACAAATGCCAGATGTTTTAGTAGCATGTCCTGGCTTTCTGCCTGAATTAGACAATCGTCCAGGTATGGGTATATTTGAATATTTCTTTGCCTGCAAAATGCAATGACTGGAGCTAGGCACTTTGTGAATACCCTGGGCGCAGTAGATAAGCCAAAGGGAAGTGCAGAAATCTGATAGTGCATGGAGTCTGCTCTGAAGCATAGGTATTTCCTGCAAGATTCCCTTATTGGGATGTGCAGGTAAGCTTCCTTTACGTCTAAGGTTGCCAACCAGGCATCCTTGTTTAGCACAGAAAGCAGCTGTTGAAGTGTTAGCATTTTGAATTTTGGGATTACCAGAAAGGAGTTTAGAATAGAGCTGTCCAGGATAGGATGCCAGGAGCTGTCTTTTCTGGGT
The DNA here is from genome assembly GCF_019279795.1 of Protopterus annectens. NCBI lineage: Eukaryota > Metazoa > Chordata > Ceratodontiformes > Protopteridae > Protopterus > Protopterus annectens. Next base: position 990,731,188 of record NC_056727.1, read on the forward strand.
ACCAGGGAAAGTCTTGAGTAAAAACCTTGTCCCCTTTCATCTGCTATGACAGGTTGAATAGTCCTGATACTAAGAAGAGAGAGAACCTGCTGTTGGGCCTCTGCCCATTGATTTGGGAGTAGGTCTGGCCAACCGTTTGGGGTTGGTAAGGTGTGGAAGTGAAATCTGTATTCTTGGAAAACTATATTTAAAACCCATTTGTCCTGGGTAATGAGTTCCCAGTTTTTTGCATGCCGGGCGATCTTTCCCACTAAGGGAGCAGGCAGTTGAGCCGGGCTTGGATGGTTTAAGGTTAAGTCATTGTGACATTTTTCCATAGGGGTGTGCCATACTACACCCAGCTTTGGAAGTGGGAGCCTCCCCATTGCTTAGGCCTGTGAGTACCTGGAGACTGTAGCCTAGGTGGTCTGCTGTTCCTGGGTTTAGACTGAGAAGGCCTGGAAAGGACCAATTCTTAGAAGGCCAATGCCTACTAAATATGGGAGGCTGTACTTGAAAGAAATCTTTTAACAGTTTGCATAGATTTAGCTTTTTCCTCCATCTTTTCAAGGACTTTTTCTGCTTTGTTACCAAACAGGCGGTCTTGGTTTAAGGGTGTATCCAGTAATTTAGCTTTAACATGATCTGGCAAATTTTGCTCCTTTAGCCAAGCATGCCTTCTAAGAACAGACCCAGTGACAGCAGCCCTGCAAGATGCTTCTAAAGAATCAAAACCAACTTGTTCAGCAGAATGCATTAAATCCTGTAATTCTTCATTTTCAGCACAGTCAGGAATCAACATAATTTTCTTTTTAAGTAGTCCCATAATATGCTGTCGATACTTTAACATATGAAACAAAACATATGAAACTGGCAATGTAAGGCCCTAATGGCCAAAGTAGCAGAAGTGTATACCTTCTTACCCCATCTGTCCAAGGTCCTGGAATCTCTATCAGAGGGGGTAGGGTTTTTGGCATTAGTAGCCTTAATGCCTTTAGGTCCTTGGGAAATGATCTCTGGGTCCGCAGTTGGATTCTTGAAGAGGAACGTGTGAGAGTCAGGCACTCTGTAATACCCGTCAGGTTTCCTGGTAGCTGGAGGTAAAGTGTCTGGGGCCAGGCTAGATTCCAAGAAGGCATCATCTACAATGTCCAGGACAGGAGGGATAGCTAAAGGCCTGTGCTGAGGAAGGAGTAAGAATTCCCAGCCTCCTTTTGGAGTCAAGTAATTCTGGCTTTCCCAGCGGAAATGCTCCCTAAGAGTGTGCAAGGTTTCACCAAAAGAAAAATCTTCTGAAGGGGAAGCAGAGGGAATGGAGTCCTCTGCATCAGAATTCTCACAGGTAGATAAGGGCAAATCCTGGTAATCAGAAGAAACAGAAATTTCAGAACCCTGATCAGAAGAATCAGAAGGAAAATCAGTTCTAGGTCTCAGAGTGTAAGGGCTGGCTTCCCCTAATTAAAGTAATAAGGTCTTCAGCCATTCTTATCATTTGTTTTTTAGGCATATGGGCCTGACCATGCGGTTTGGACGTCGGTTTTCTAGGCATGGGACGAGTTTTAGGCCTTGAAGAAGAAGATGGCATCGGTTTGAAATGCAAGTCAGTAGGCCTGAATACACCCTCAGAAGCCAGTGCCTGCACAGCGGCTCCGGACCCATCCAAGGTAGAGACATCCGCAGGTTCCATGATCAAAGAAGCATCTTGCGGTATACTGGACTCCGAATGGGTCTCAGTAGAGGCCTGCGAATCTGAAGTAGCGGGTATCAGTGGCTGCGAAAGTGCCTCACTGAGTACCGGCGAACTGGTGACTAGTTTAACGGAAGCGTCGTCGGCAGCTTTGGACCTATGCAGTCTGTCTCTGTCTTTATCTTTATGTTTTTTCAGAAATTCGGTAGCCTGATGGCTTACCGATGCCATTTCTGGTAATAATTTTCAGCAAAAATAAACCGACAATGAATAGTTCGGGGGGTTGAATAAGGCACAAAACTGACAGCGAGGGACATTGTGGTCTGGGCCTAAGCAAGGAATGCAGTACGAATGAAAATCTTTATGAGGTATTTGCTTTCCACAGGTAATACAATTGTTAACTTTTACTGACATCGGTTTAGAGCAAGAAAAAGAATCCCCAATGAGGTACTTAGCTTTTTTGAAGACTTCGGTTCTGAAACTCGAAAATGAAAATTTCAGGAGTCGGCTGACCAGCACTTGCGAACTGCTTCTGCTTCGGGCACCGCACGGCAAGAACGACTGATGTAATGGCATCAGCTGCATGTTTTATACCCCTGACGTCATGGAGGAAGGGACAGCATCCGACACAGGGATCCAACACTTTGATATTCAGGCCGGCTGAGGGCTACCTGCAGGCAGATAACCCAAATGTAATGACTGCAACAGTGAAACAAGAAGAACATCATGTGTCTTTCATTCAGAACAAAATATTTTAGAGCTTAGTAGAATACATTGATACCTAGTTTCATAGAAAAATCTGGGCTAACTTTGTTGTTGTCTATTAATATTTTCTCAAGTAAAGATTACCAATAAGAGACATATGAAGAATCTAACCACAATAACATTACTTTAATAATTACAGCATTAGTATATATCTCAATGTTTGAAAACCTAGTGCCACCTTCCTCTCAGCTTTTGACATGCCAGTCTAAAGATATCCTTGTTTTTTAGGGAACCATAAGAATTTAAGTAAGGCAGAATTTACTTTTCTTACAATTTTTTTTTAGAGTGGAAGAATTAATGATCGACTACAGTACAAGACTGGTACAATTACCGTTTTCATCAGGGTGAGTCTATCTTCCATTGTAAAGAATAGCTTACTCCAATTGTCTGTTAACTTTAAGAGTTTTTCCGTTAAGTTTTTATAGTTTATAAATATGGAATCTTTGTTCTTAGATTCAACAGTGATAACTAAATAATATCAGAATTTCCCCAGTTAAAATTTTTATGTGATTTTAAAAAGTGTTTTTTTTTTATTTACAGTAATGCTTTGCTTTTATTATGATTACATTTCAAACTTGAAACCTTTTCAAAGTAATCCAAGGTTATGAGTATATGATCTAACAAGTGTCCTACGCCATTATGTGTCAACAGTTTATCATCAGCAAAAGGCTGGATTTTTGATGAAAATCTTCATGTATTTTGAAGCTTTTTATATTTATGTTAGATATTATATAGTCAGCTAATGGTTCTATAATTACAGCAAATAATAAAGGGGAAAGATGGCATCCTTGTTTTGTACCTTTTGCTATATTAAAGGGGCTAGATAGAAAGGAACATATCATGATAAAAGATACTAAATTGTTATAAAGTGTTTTAATTAATGTTGTAAAACTAGAGAAAAGGTTATATTCATTTAATATTTTAAATAAATAAGGCCAGTTCACTGAATCAAAAGCTTTATCAATATCTACACTTATTATTGTTAGTTCTTCTTTATTTTTATTTGCTATATCAATTAATGAAGACGATTCTTATATTATCTTGTACTCTTCTGTATAATATAAAGCCAGCTTGATCGTCATTTATTAATCGTGGCAGTACATGGTTTAGCCTTTTTGGTAGTATAGACATGACATTTTTGTAGTCTACATTCAAAAGTGAGATAGGGCGATAAGAAGTACATGATACAGGATCTTTACCTGATTTTAAAATAGGTGTAATTATACAGCATCTCCAAGAGTGGGAATATTAGCAGAGCTTTTGACTTCTTCAAAGACATTCATTAAGGTTTTTAAAATATTGTCAGGTAGCAGTTTATACAATTATGCGATGATACCTTCTAATCCTGGAGCCTTGTTGGTTTTCAGACTTTTAATTTGGTCATTTAATTCTTTAAAAGAAAAAGACTTATCACAATTTTACTTTTCTGTTCATTAGTAAATTTATAACGTATAGTTTCCTTAAAAAATGATCAATTAGTTCATTATTACCAAAGTTTGTCTCAATTTTATTTTATTTTTTTATATTTACTAGAACATTGTAATATGTAATTTAGATTTATTTTGATGTCTTCACCCTCTTTATATACAATATTTTAAATTTGATTTATTTTATTCATACTTTTTAATCTAATGGCTTAAGTAGATTCTTTGGGTTTACTGAATAAGACTGTAATTTATTTTTTTCCAGATTGATTGATATCTTGTGTTGAAGTATTTCCTGATATTCCTGATTCAGCTTTTTTAATTCCATATTTGTGGCTTTGTCATTGGACTTTAAGTTTAACTTTAATTTATGTACATTAAACTGCAGAGCAATCAAGTCCTTGTCCCATTCCTTCCTTTTACATATATACCAGTTTTTAACTTTACCAAATAAATAGGCTTTTAGGGTGTCCCATAATATAACATCTGTCATGTTCCCACTGTTATTAAATTCCATGAATTGATTAAAAGTTCTCTCAAAAAACGAGCATTAAAAGCCTTTATTTTAATTGTGTATGCAGGTAGCCTTTGACAATGAATCAAGATATCTGAGCTAAAGGTTAGAGTGAATGTAATGCCATCATGGTCAGCCAAAGGCCATGAGACTGCTAATACATCTGTTTTTGTCTGTTTTTGAATAAAGCTCATTTGATAAAAAATTATCAATATTGGTTTGTGTTCCGTATCTGAAAGAATAGTGCGTAAACTACAGAGCTTTCCAGTTTTAAGTCTAAAATATTCCTTACATTCATTAAACCTGTAGTGATTTAAATGTTTTGCTGCAGAAGATAGACTAACTCTTTTCTCATTAGTGGTGTCTTTACTTGACAAAATACAATTAAAGTCTATGGCTATCACCACATTTCCTTTTGAATGTAATCTCATAATATCTAGATACTTCTTGGCTGTTTTAGATCCTGTTCCAGGAATCTAATAAGTATTTATGAGAGTTTACTGTTTTTTATCTATTTCTATTACCACCAATCCCAGCATACCATTCTCATCAGAATAAGTGTCAACTATTTTAGGTAAACCTAGTGTTTTCTTCCAAAGGATGAGAACACCTCTTCTTTTTGAACTAAAATGAGAACTTACTAGAATTAAATAGTCCTTTTTTTGCAAACTGCCTAAATCTTCAGTCAAAAGATGTGTTTCTTGCAAGACGACAATATTTGCTTTATGTAATGTTACTTATTTCAACAGTTTATTTTTAAAGGGCTATTCAACCCATTAACATTTAATGAAAGACATTTACATCTTGGTATCTTTAAGAACAAATGGTTTAAAAAATAATGAACAATGGTTTAGTACAGTGAATCTAAAATATGTGAAACTTGTTACTGACATTCTAAAACTAGTATTAAAAAATCTAAGTTAAAAACATTTTTATCTTCTAACATAGAACAGAAAATTCCCAGTCTGATGAACATTTCATACAACCCACACACTAACAATCCCATAGCCCTATTTCATCACAAATCTTTGCTACTGCTTATATAGAGATAGTAAAACATGAATAAAAAAATACATTAACTATATAAGCTGTCCTTCTAACAGACACAACAGAGAACTAAACAATTAACTTACTCTTATAAAATCACATTGGACATAGGAAACCACTTTACTTATAATAGTTGCCTTAGTCCTTTGTTAAGTGTGTTCATATTATTTACTTACTAATGTGTTATTCATTACTTTCTTAAAAGACGATTCCTCTAATTCTAGGACTTTTAAATATTCTATTTACAAAATAACTAACTATATACATAATATAGTACATTGACTATTATAATTTATTCTTGAACTGTTACTTAAGGTATGTGGGATAACCTTTAACTTAAGCAATCATGTATATTGTGTATAAAAGCTTGCTGTTCATGTCAGTATTATCAAGCATACCAATATAAAGTATCTAAAATTTATTTATTTATTTAACATTTGTTAACCGGGAAATTCTGACTAGGACAGAGCCCATTTTCAGAGGGAGACCAGGGGAGAAATGCTCTAGATGCATGTCTTTGAATGTGGGATGAAGCCGGAGTACCCAGAGGAAACCCACGCGAATGCAGGGAGGACATGCAGACTCCGCACAAAAGGTACTCCAGCCGAGAATCGAACCGGAGAGCCTCTTGCTGTGAGGCAACAACATTAACCCCTGCAAAGTGTTATCTTTATTATTGACAATGTTAGCCGGGTATACCAGAATTAAACTCTTGGTGAAATAAACTTAATTACCTGAGCTTATATTTAATCAATTACAGGCAGCGATATCCCATATGCATGTTAGGTTAAAGTGTTATTTATTTTTATGCAAGCTATACTACCAAGGGATTTCACTATCATATAGAACTGTACATTTTTCTCCACAGAGCTACGTGACCTCATACATATACGTATCTAAACTGTACCTTCTCCATACAGTTACAATCAAATGTGAGTATGCAAGCATAAACATACACACCCACGTCCAGTAGTCATCATGACATAATACAGGATAGGCTTCTGATATGTCTGTTGCAAAACTGGAACGTTGTTTACTTTAAAAAAAAAAAACTGTTAAATTGATATTATTTTCATTCAAACAATGTACTAAGAGCTTATACTTTGTTTAATAATATCTTATAAAAAAGCAGTTTATTTTTACGGCTGTTTTAAAACTAAGTAAAGCTGCTGTTTAAAATGAGGGTGAGGAAGCTCTGTGTATTCAAAAATAAACAAAATTTTCTGTAACTTAAAAAGTATGCTGACCTTATTAACGAAGCTTTCATATAATCCCTTTACAGCAGCATTGTATGGTTTTATAAAGGCTGCTTTCGAGTAACCCACCTTCAGAGATCTTTGCCTTGTGTATAATGTTTCTTCTTCCTCCCCCAAGTCCTGCAGTTCCTGTCACAAGTTTCCTTAGAGCAAAAGCTTCTTTTGTTTCACTGAAGTAGCAATGCATGTTTTAACTTACAAAAATAATTTCTAAACTTGATGACTAATGTAAAGAAGTCTTCAAAACCTTCAATAAAAAGAAGTTATGTATGTACTCACCATAACGTTCCATGGTTGTTGTCCATGATCTCGCCTTCTTTCTTGCTTGGTGGGTTCAGAGACGATACTCTGGCTCGAGGCTAGACCCCATCCCAACATGCCTAGCGAGAGTTACCCAGATCTCATTTGTGATAACCCATAACACTAGACTAAATACACAAATATATATATATATATATATATATATATAAATACTAATCAGTACCAGTAGACAACATTGGTAGACCCTAAGCCTATCCAATTCATGAGACAGGAAGGGAATCATAGCTCATATAACCAAAACCAAATAATTCCTCTCAATCCTCCAGGAAGGGGGGAAGGTAGGAGGGATACAAGAAAGAAGGTGAGATTATGGACAACAAACATGGAATGTTATGGTGAGTACATAACTTCTTTATGTTATGTTGCCCTTATCTCACACCTTCATTCTTGCTTGGTGGGACAGCGTCCCTAGCACCTTCTTTCCTGGGTGGCTTAAGGGGATAGACTCCTCAGAACCAGGGAACCAAAGGATGCCTGTTCCTGGAGGCCACAACTACCTTGTAATGAGTGATAAAGGTATGAGGATTAACCCAAGTAGCTGCCGCACAAATTGAGTCCAAAGGCAGTCTAGTCTGAAATGCCGTAGAGGCAGACAATGCTCTACTGGAATGCTCACAAAGTTTTTTCTGGAAGTTGCTTACCTTGTGAACTACAAACATAAGTGATGGTGTCTGTAAGCCATTTTGATAAGGTTACTTTTGCGACTGAAGTACCCTTTTTGTTTTCTGAAAAAGATATAAACAATTGGTCATATTTTCTGAAGTCTTTTGTCCTGTGCAAGTATAAACGCAACTGCCTATGCACATCTAGTTGGTGGAGTCTATATTCTGCCTTGTTGCTATGGTTTGGGAAGAAAACAGGGAGTTCTACTGATTGATTTAAATTTTACTCAGAGCGAACTTTTGGTAGAAGGATGCATTAGTTCTGAGAGAAACTCTGTCTTTGTGGCAAACTAAATAAGGGGGACGAATGGAGAGAGCTTGTAACTCTGATATCTTCCAAGCTAAGGTAATGGCAGTTAAGAAAATTGTTTTCCAAGTCAAGAACTTCAGAGAACAGGTAGCAGCCTGTTCGAAAGGAGAGAGACTCAAGGAAGCTAAGACTAAGTTTAGTTCCCAAGGAGGAGGTGGTTCTCTTATTGGGGGGGTCTTAAGAGGATAGTAGCTTTCATGAAAGCTTTGCATAATCTGTAGGACATAATGTTTGAACCCATTTCTCCAACATGATAACTGGAAACAGCAGCTAGCTGAACTCGAATTGTAGCTGCCGCTGCCCCTTGGTTAAGTCTCAGTCAGGAATTCCAGGATTTTCAAAATGGGTGTAGTAAACGGATCAATATGATTTTTGGATGCCCAACAAGAGAACCTCTTCCATTTGCTAGCATAAAGCTTTCTTGTTGTAGATTTGTGAGAAGAGATCAAAATGTGTCATACTGCAGGGGAAATGTCAGGGAGGCTGGCTAAGACAGGAACTGGAGAAACCAAACTGTCAGCTTGAGGGTCTGAATAGAAGGGTGGAGTGTTCCTGACTGATGCATCAGAAGATCTGGAACTGGGTCCAGGATCCAAGGCTCCTCCTGGAGATGGGGCCAAAGGAAGGGGAAACAAATCTGACTAGGCCAGTAAGGTGCAATGAGGATTAGCTTGCAACACAGCAACTTTGCTTTCTGAAAAACTTTGGGTATTAGGAAATGAGGGAAAAGTGTAAAGAAGTCCCCACGGGCCAATCGTGAACAAGTGCATCCCTGGGTAAATGTCCTGGTTGGGGGACCAGGGCAAAATAGCTGCTGCATTTGGTATTCATGGACATGGCAAAAAGGTCGCAGCAAGGCTGGCCCCACTTGCGAAAAATTTGATTCGCAATTTCCTGCTTCAGGGACCACTCATGTGGTATCAGAATTGTTCCCGGGATGTGCTTTGCAATCAGAAAACGCAGAGAGGACACCGCCCACTGTCATACTCTTAGAGCCTCTCGGCACAAGGAGTAAGATCTGGTTTCGCCTTGCTTGTTGATGTACCACACTAAGGATATGTTGTCTGTTTGAGTTGCAATCATCTCCGTCAGTAGAGAGCCCTGAAGTGCTTGCAACATCAGAAGTACCGCTCTCATCTCCTGGATGTTGATGTACAAGTGGTATTCGTGTTGTTGCCAAGTTCCTTGAACCGTCTGTCCCAGATAATGCCCCCCCCCCCCCAATCTGGGAAGCATCCGTGGTCAATGTGGCTACCAGTTGGGGAAGGATGAATGGCCTGCCTATCGTTACTTGCGTAGACTGAAGCCACCATTATAGACCTTTTTTGCAGATCTCCGTAATGTGGATCTCGTGCGACATGGGAAGATTCTGCATGGACCATTGAGCAAAAAGAAGCCACTGTAATATCCTCATATGGAAGCGTGCCAAGGGAACTAGTGTTATTGCTGCCTCCACTGAACCTAGCACTTTGAGGATAAATTTTGCTTGAATCTTTTTTCTCCTGATCAAAACTGACACCTGATGTCATATGGTTGACAGTCTTTCCTGAGGCAATTTTGTGATCATGTCTTTTGCGTTTAGATCGGCTCCTATAAATGTAATATGCTGACAGGGCAACAAGGCAGACTTTTCGTAGTTGATAATGATACCCAACTCTGAGCAGAGACGAATTGTGTTGTCCCTTGCTCTGATTAGTCGATGCTCTGTGGTGGCAGTAAGGAGCCAGTCGTTTAGATATGGAAACATCCAGAATCCTAGATGCCTCAGGTGAGCCGTAACTACTGCCATGCATTTGGCAAGCACTCTGGGGGCTGTAGTAATACCAAAGGGCAGAGCTCTGAACTGATAATAACTGGCTCCAAGTCGGAAGCGTAGATATCTCCTGGATCGCCTGTCCATCTTGATATGGTAGTATGCATCCTAGAGATCAATGGAGCACATCAAATTGTCCTTTTCCAGAAAGGGAAGAATGGACTGCAGTGTCACCATCTGGAACTTTGTTTTTTTGACAGACTTGTTCAGCCTGCTGAGATCCAAAATGGATCTCCACTCCTCTGTTTTCTTCGGAACTAAAAGGAACCTTGAGCAAGTTCCGGATCCAATTTGGTCTGCAGGGACTTCTTGGATGTCTCGTTTTTCTAGCAACCTTTGAACTTCTAGATTTGCTTGATCCTGTAGATTGGGTGGCACATCTGGGATGGATGTTTGTTTTCTGGGAAGAGGTGGCTTGGAGAAAGGAATACTGTATCCTCTTGATATTACCGACTGTACCCATGTGTCTTTTGTGATACTTTGCCAGGCTTCTGGGTGCAGTGACAATCTGCCCCCAGAGGTGGACAGGTGGGCCTCCTTTCAGGAGCGCTGGAAGGGCCTACCAGAGAACATAACTTTGTCGCCCAGATTCTGCAGACCACCTCTGCTTTGAGGGTGGCGTCTCCCGTTATTTCCCCCTCTGCCCCTGGGAGAAAAATCACCACGTGTATCAGGCGAAGTTCCGTGGGATTTCCAGAACCACATTTTTCTGCCTTTTTGACCTTTGGGATAAGGTCGAATGGGGCGGAGAAACATACTCCCACAGCAGAGAGAGTTTTGCCATCTTGCTCGCACCTGGTAAGAGTTTCTTTTACCTTGGGACAGAACAATGACGAGCCATCAAATGGGGCATTGGTAAAGGAGGACTTGAAGGACTCCGTGAACTCACAAAGGCGCATCCAGGAATGTCTTCATAAGGCAATTCCTGTGCCTGCTGCCCTGCTTGCTCCATCGGCTGCATAAGAGATGAGTTGCATGGAGGAGTTGACTATAGAAGACAAGGTCACAAGCTGGGAAACAGTGTTATCTAAAGCCCCCACAGCTGTAGGATCCTGAAGAGCATCTCCCAGCTCCCTGAGGAGATCACTATGGAGATGATTAAAATGGGACAAATAATTCAGTGACCTAAGGGTAAAAGCCGATGATGAAAACACACGCTTCCCGTATCTGTCCATCGTATGTTACTCTTTGTTCGGTGGATGGACAGAAGAAGTTGTTTCTGCTAATTCCTTCTTTGTGGCTGCTGCAACCACCATAGCATCAACTGGAACCCCCTTAGACAGGAAAATGTGTCCTCTGGTGGTGTGATAAATTTATTGGGCCTCCTCGGAACAGGTTCCATAGATTCTGGAGAGCTCCACGCCTTTTGACTGACCGCTCCCAGTAGCTGGTCGAAAGGAGGAGACACCCAAGAGGTGGAGGGTCAGGATCCAAAAGCCTCCAGGTACATGGATTCATCTTCAGAAGGGGAAAAGGATTTCCAGCCACCCCTCTGCCTGAGGATTTCCAGGATGTCTGAAAATGAGATATCCTCCAAGTGGGACCGTGGGCACCCTTCTGAGTCCTCCAATTCTGTGTCTGAAATGAGAGACTCGGGGGGGGGTCTATATGCTTCCTCTTACAAGTCCTCTTCCGAGGGACCTCCTCAGAGGGGTACTCTGGAGAGGTTTCGGAAGGGGGGGTCACCCGAAGCGGTGCCCTGGGGCATTGGTTCTCTACACTTTGGATGGAGGGGTGGTGTGGAGGTACACACCGGCCCCGAAGGGGACGGAGCAGCTGAAGCAAAGGGTGGAGGGATCTGGGAGGACAGCACACTCCTCATCACCTCAAAGGCACCATGATCCCGGCCCGAGTCTCTGACTCTGAAGCCCTTGCACCAAGGGTGATGGCTCCGAGGCTGATGTAGGAGCTTAACTCACCTGCCCCAAAGCCCCAAGTGGGACAGTAGGAACCGACAAGGGTCCAATCCCACTCTCCCCCACCCGAGCCGACAAGGGAGTCTCAGCCCCTAGATCCCTTGACAGAAGGTGGTATCAAAGAGATCGAAGCAGACGTCAGGCCCGAGAGACCAGTGTTTTTTGGGTCCGAAGGTTCCACCAAAATTACTTCCATGCACTCCGGCTCCGACCTCCAATGAATCGAAAAAGGAATCGACGACAAAGTAGGTTGGACAGTTGGCTCCACATCCATATGGGCTGGGCTTGATAAAATTTTTGCCAAGGCCGGAGTCTTGAGTAACCTCTTCATCACCCTCTCCACATCATCATCCAAGAGGCTCCTGGAGGATCAAGAAGAATGGGTGGATGAATAGTGACTACCTGTCACAGACTGGAGGAGTGGAGACTAAGGTATAGAGCATACCGGCTCCAAGGAGGGAGACCAGTTTCTTTTATGGCTCCTGGTCAGTTCCGAGGACACTGGAGGAACCGAAGGAGATTGTGTCTTGTTGGACCCAACTAATTTCAGATCCGACTAACTTGTTTGTTTGTCATGAGCTTTCAATGGTTCTGAACTCGGAGCCGACGAAGATGCTTTTCTGGAGGGCCTACTGATTTGCCTGCCTGATCCCCTTTCTTAGATGCCTCGAAGGGGGCTTTCAGTAACCCTCTCAGGATCAACTTATTTTTCCGCTCCTGTAGGACCCTAGAGCTAAAACCATGGAACAAGAGAGTCCTGCAGGTGAACGGCTCCCAGGCAGTACACGCAGCTAGTATGGCCATCGGTCAACGACATCATCTGAGTGCAGGAATCACATTTCTTGAATCCTGAAGGCTTGGATTCTTTAGTTAACTCCTTGGACATGTCTGATAAATCCAGTAACTACTCAACAATTACTTATGACAGTAGTAGAAGAAAAAACAGCCAAAAGGACTAGGTGTGTGTGTGTGTGTGTGTGTGTGTGTGTGTGTGTGTGTGTGTGTGTGTGTGTGTGTGTGTGTGTGTGTGTGTATATATATATATAATTTTTTTTTAATTATTATTATTATTATAAGATGGGAAACAAGGGATGGAAGGAGGACAGTCTCGTTAAACAACAACCCCTCCAACCGGGGAGATGCCTCTAACTTAAATGGTGAGCTCCCCTTGAAAAAGGGAAATTAAAAGAAATGGGGGGGGAGAAGCCCTCTAACTAAAATGGGCTGAAAGGGAGAAGCGAATCCTCTAACTAAAACGGATTTATGGGGGATTAGTACGCCTAAGAGAAGGAAATGATGGCCTCAACAACAAACAGCAAAAAATAGCGAAAAATAGGAAGGCAGACAAGAAGTACCTAAACAACTATCAACCCCTAACTACAAGGAATACTACAATTAAGAAAATATCAGGATTCTTGACAAAAAATAACAAGAAAAAGCACAACTTAGCCTGAGCCCGTCGCAGACAATCCCAAAGCTTCAAGTGGCAAACGAGATCTGGGTAACTCTCGTTAGGCATGTTGGGATGGGGTCTAGCCTCGAGACAGTGGCAGCTCTCAAGCTTTAGGATACGGCCAAGTCGGAGCAGAGTATTGGCTCTGAACCCACCAAGCCAGAATGAATGCAAGATAAGGACAACATAACATTGTCTGTTTTAATGTTCTATTCAAAAGTTCCCTTCAGTACCTGTTTCTGGAGGGGTTAGAGGCCATACAGCACTTCCTTTCTCATGAGCCATTCAAAATGAAACCAGGCCACTGTGGAAACTCAAATAAGCTTGTGCCATTAAAAAAAAAACATTTTTGAAACACTTGTTAGACTTTCAGGCAGGAAAATAAGGTAAAAGAAATATGATAAAAGTTAAAAGGGCTTGTGAACACCCTAGGGTAGCCACAATCTATGTAAAAAAAAAAAAAAAAGACACAAACAGTGTTAGTGAAGAAACAGGGCAGTGCTAGCATTTTGGGGGCCCCCAGCAAGTTTCAAGTTGGGGCCCTACTCAAAAAAATATAAAGTACGACTTCATTGCTGTTGCACCCCTTCTATGAGAAGCTCCTCTAGCATCAGTTATTGATCACTATAGTATTACTACATTCAGATCATAAAGAACTGGTGTGCCAAGATACACACACCGACTGGCATTTAGTACCAATGTTACTTTATGACAAACCCCTACAACACAGCAAGGTAGCCACTCACAGATGTGCACGCACACACTGGCTGGCATTTAGTACCAATGCTGCATTATGACAAAATGTTCTTTTCTTCTACCCTAAACATGTGAAGAGGCCCAAAAAGACGTAAATATTGCTATTACAAAGCTCTCTGGAACAGGCGACTAAAGCCTGAAAGAAAAAATGGTTAGGTAGAAAGTCACAAGTTTTAAAGGAAGCACACCAAACTATGAGGCAAGAAAAAAGTTATGGAGCAATAAACAAGGCATTTCCAAAAACTATTCCCAATTTAATCACAAACCAGCAAAATTTCAGGAATGCAATCACAATGACAGGCACTGCATAATATGTACAAGATTTTCATACATCTACCCATTACCTCTCATTCTCTTGGCACAGAATTCTGAACAAAGCAAAATCATTGGTAGAACAAAGGAATAAAATCATGGAATTGCTAGAAAACCTCATTTATGAGGGACATAACAGAAGTGCCAAGCAAACATCAGTAGACAGACATACCCACCCCGCCCTTTAGCACAAGAACTCTGGAAAAAGGCATAAATGCAGGGAATGTACAATGCATTACGTGCAGGATATGAAATATGAAGTCCATTTTGCTAGTAGCTTGTGCTATGTAATCATTTTGTAAGAGAGGAACACAACAAAAATATCAAGCAAACATTCTACAACATTCTCCCAGCCCCTACCCCCGACCTCTCATCACAATACCTCTAGTAGACAAAGCCAAAAATAATGGCAAAACAAATGCATAACATCAAGCACAGTTTAAAACACTGCTATGACAAACTTAGATAATGAAATAGCAGGGTTTGCATTAGCATGCATTAAAACAGTACATTCTTACAGCTCCCCCATGTCTTAACAAAATAATTCTAGCTAAAGCAAACAAACCAAAAAAAATAGAAACAAAGACATAACGTTAGGGATTTAAAATAATGTACTTTTAAACTAAAAGGTGCTAGAACAGATTTTGCAGGAGCATGCATTGCATGAACCTATATTTTTGATGAGGAACAGACTAAAATTACCAGGCAAACATCTAAACATTGTGCAACATTCTGTATTCTAGCAGCCCTACCCCTCTCCTAACCTCTCAGCTTAACAATTCTAGATAAAGCCAAAAATAACCACAGAATAAAGGCGTAACACAAGGGGTAGTTTTAAACATTGCCATAATAAATCTGGATGAAGCAAAACCACCACAAGACAAAGACATTATATTAGGGATTTAAAATACTGGGCTTACAAACTAATAACGATGCTAGAATTATATTTCGCAGTAGCATGAGTTGTATGACCCCACATTTTTGTGGATGAAGAGACCAAAAATAATAAATACCCGGACACTGTGCAACATTCTCACAGGCCCCATCAACCTCCTAACTTCTCAGCATAATTCCAGACACAGCCATAAACAACTGCAGAACAAAAGCGGAACATCAGGGATAGTTAAAACATTGGTATGATAAACTTAGATAGCAGGACAATGTTTGCATTAGCAAGCATTAAGACATCAGTACATTCTGCAGAATTCTCACAGACCCCCCCCCCCCCCCCCATGTCTCAGCAAAATAATTCTGGATGAAACGAAAACAAAACAAGAAGACAAATTCATACCATTAACAATGTGCTTATACATTGAGTGAACCCACATTTATGAAACAAAAAAAAAACAATACCAGGCAAACATTTGAACACTGCAACATTCTCACTGCCCCTAATCAAGCTCCCAACCTCTCAATACAATAACTAGGACAAAGCAAAAACATTATCAAAGAACAATGTCACAGCATCAGGAATAGTTATAAACATCACAAGTATAAACAATACTAGCATAACAGGGTTTGCATTAGTATACATTAAAACATCTACACATTCTGTAAGATTCTTACAGCCACTAACCCCCCCCCCCTAATATTTGGCATTTTAAATAATGTACCTATGAATTAATAAAAATGGTAGAACATATTTTGCAGCAGTATGTACTGCGTGAACCTACATTTCTGATGAGGAATAGAATAAAAATACCAGGCAAATATCTAATTGTGCATTAACATGCATTAAGACATCAGTACATTCTGCAGAATGCTCACAGCCCCTAACCCCAATGTCTCAGCACATAATTCTGATTGAAGTGGAAAAATAAAAACAAGACAAAGGCGTAACATTAACAATGTGGTTATATATTGCATGACCTCAGGTTTTTAAGAAACAAACAAACAAAAAAATACCAGGCAAACATTTGAACATTGTGCACAGCCCCTAACCACATTCTCAACACAATAACTACAGACAAAGCAAAAAATGATCATAAAACAAGGTCATAGCATAAGGGATAGTTAAAAACATTACTGGTATACACAATACTAGCATAACAGGGTTTGCATTAGTAAACATTAAAACATCTATACTTTCTGCAACATTCTCACCCAACCTCTCACCAAAATAATCCTGGACAAAGCAAAAAATTACAGAACAAAGCTGTATCATCAGGGATAGCTGTAAACATTGCCAGTATACACAAAACAATGCTAGCATAACAGGGTTTACATTGGTATACATTAAAACATCTGTACATTCTACAACATTCTCACAGCCACTACCGCCCCACTACCAATCTTTCAGCACAATTATAGACAAAACAAAAATAAATTAATGAATGTTCTTGTGCAAGACTGAATAAAAGGCTACATCAAATCTGGACATTAATTATTAGAGATAAGCCGTCCACCCTCAATCTCTTAGTAGAAGAATTCTGGACAAAAAGAAAATAAAACTGTTACAACCACATCCCCTCACTCACCCTGCCCCAATCCTCTTGGCACAAATACTTTGCCAAAAAAAAGTAATGCAATCATCTCCCTAGGTTGCCCCACCCCCTACAAAAAATAAAGGTAAAAATAAACCCAAAATGTACCTTTTATGTAGTTGATAGAAGGGTGCTACTAATCCTCTGCTCTCTCTTTAGGACTGTAGACTGATCTGCTGCTTGCTTCCTCCTCCACAAAGCCCAGACCAGTTCAGCCCGTTTAAACTGCCCTTAAAAGGACGGTTTTGCAGATCTTTTAGAAATTGCCCTTAGAAGAGCAGTTGAAAATACCTTGGCTTATCCAATGACCATGACTCCTCCTGGAAAGCTTGAATCTGCCGTCTGTCCTGCATTCTCCATACTCACACTGGTAATCCACAGCCCCAGTTGATCTGGCACCCAAGATAATGTCATCCCAGGGTCTATTATGATTTTACTGCTCAGAGCAGCAAAGCTGGAATTTTGGAGGATGTGCAGTCTCTACTCTGATGTTTTAGACTCCAGACCCTTGTCTTCACTTTCATTGCCTTCAACTTGATAATTGTAAATCAAGTTTATTTTTTCCCTGTTAATCACTACCCTCATTGTTATCACCAGGGTGAACCTGTAATTGGTTATTGTTTAATAAATGTTTTACCCCAGTAAAAAATAAATAAATTAAATAAATAAAAATAAAAAATAAACAAATCAATAAAATACTTCATCCTTCAGTACTACCTCTTATTGTGTATTTCACCCCATTTTACTATTTAAATCCACAATCACTGTTAGTAAAGGATTATTACTGTCAATCATCACCCCTGTCACCGTCTATGTCAGCTATTACGTTCACATCATGCTTTAGTTACCTAACTTGATTGTCATCCTAGCCCAACTCTCACTTACCTATTTCACTTGCTACCCCCCCCCCCAACCTCATGCACTCAATCAAAGATACTAAGTCTGTCACCTTTCTCTGCATTGTAGGTTTACAGTCTGTTCTACTACAGTCTGTGGCCAGCCTGTTTGCATTTGGCACCTTGAAGCCATGTAGCAAATGGCTACCTTATACTGATAACCCTTTATTCTTACATAACACAGACACCATTAGTGAAATATGAAAAAGATTATTCAAACGGGAGGATGATCATTCACTATCTATCAGTGCTGGTAAACATCATACATGTACTGCACTATACTTCAACATTAAACTCACTTATGCTGAAGAGCTAGACAAATCATCCCCTAAGCCTCCAAGACACCTCACAAAAAGCATCAGCCACAGGGAGACTGCTACAACTACAGCTGCATCTTCTCGACCTTCTCTGTGAAGAATCATCAGCACTGAAAACCTATAACTAAAAGATATCCAAAGCCTGCAGCCTCCTATTGTAACATCCCAGTTATTGTTGACTCTGTAGTTTGGCACACCTGTTCTACCATCACCAGGTTGGACTAGAAAATTGTGACAGCTGCCTCTGATGCCAAAAATTCTGAAGTTACTAGAGCTGTTAGATATGTTCACTCTAAGTACAGTTATGGCTTGTGGTTGCCCATGCAGGAGTGAATAATCTTAGATATTCAACCCTGGGGAAAATGTAAAGGGTTATGAATGATTACATTTCATAATGGCTCCAAACTATGCTCCCCTGTGGATACTCACATACTCCGACAAAAGCTTGATTGGGTTGATATATTGTGTACCAATGACAGGCTCAAGCTTAATGTCAACAAAATTAGTGTGATTTTATGTCAGAAGCAAGATTTCCCTAGTTAATACTACATTAAGAGCACTCACTTAAAATTGACACATTCTGCAGAGAACTGTGCTCTGTCATTAATAGGAAACTATCTTCTGATCAAGTTTCAGTCATAATCAGGAAATCATTCTACCTAGCTCAGTTAATTTCCAAAGCCATTTCCCTCAAGGAGTAACTTTACTTTATACATCGATATCATTCTTCTAGATGCCAGCAAAACACATTAATCCCTATACAGTAAACCACAAATCAGACTTCTGTCCTCTGTACTGAGTTTCAGAATATCAGACCACAAATCAGTTCTGTTAAGACCAATGCCATGTTGTTCACAAGCAGTAAAAAACTTCAATCATTACCAGACTTAAGTCATTAAAGATTTAACAGGCAATACTAGGAAGCCGCGGTGGTACAGCGGTAGCGTTGTTGCCTCACAGCAAGAGGTTCTCCTGTTCAATTCATGGCTGGAGTGCCTTCTGTGTGGAGTCTGCATGTCCTCGCCGTGGTCGAGTGGCCTCCGAAAGACATGCGTGAATGGGCGTGCCTTTGCTGAAGGTCGGGTGTCAGGCTGGCAATTCGGCACTATAAGAAATCTACTGACAATCATTAGCGGACTGGAGTTCCGCTGTGGCGACCCCTAACCGGGAAAAGCCGAAAAGACAAACAACAACTATTCCCAGTGTAAATGGAACAGGACTACCTCCTTAATTTCTCCAGCCATACTGACTAAATCACTTCCAAAATTCTTTCTCAGTTAAAACTTTGTTATAGGATATCCCATCTCCTATCCTCTGCAGCATGTAAAGCTATAGTGAAAAATGTATTAATCCCTAAACTTGAATATAATTTACCTTTGCTGAGCATACACTCAAGCTACAACTGTCAAAAACTACAGTCCACTGAAATAGAAATATACAAATTTGCTATCTTCACTGAAGAAAGGGCACACCTTTAGCAGGGCTACACTATTACTAAGGAGCCTAGTTTTAAGAATTCAAAGTGATTGAAGACTATGGTGACTCTGTATCTGTAAGATGATACAATATAAATGTATATGCGCTATTTGAAAGTTTTACGAAAAAAAGAAAACATTTCATCTCCCCCTCCATTCTCTGTACCTTTTAAATGTTGATATGAGCCTTTTACAGCACTTGCTGTATGCCTCAGCACAAGGAGCATAATGTAACGTAATCACCAAGGTTACTTTATACAACAAAAAAGTAACAACAAACAATTCTTATCTTTTTCATCACTTGACTATTCCAAGTGCCTCCACTTTGTACTACAATTGAAAAATATACCATGATAGACAGACATCTGACATTGTCTACTACATCAGTTAGTATAGTACTAATCTGCCCACCTTTTTAAAGAACCGTGTTAATTGTTTAGCAGTACTGAAGTTCCCATGCTTCAGTCATAGTACATTTTATTCCCACTGCTTTTGTTCTTTTTTCCTATTGTCCTTGCTTTTGTAAGAAGCAACTGATTGTAAGCAGTTGGATGAACAAGAAAACTACAGCATCATAACACAGGTTAGTGTGATTTCTCTTATTCATTTGTCTTTATTTGGTAAATCAAATTAAGATCTATTTTTCTACTTTTTTTCAAAGAATTTTATTAAGTAATTATTAAAATGAACAAATATTTCCATGAAATTATAACACTTTTTCTTTAAAGTTAAAAAACAAGAAAATAAAAAAACAAACCTTCTAATATATAAACCAGTGTAACTAAACTATGTACAAAGACGTTCATCATGCAAAAACAATGTCTTAATGTAGCTGTAGGATTAATAAAAATCATCTGTTTACATAAATTAATAAACTATTTTTCTAGAAGTTCATAGATGATATTCCATGAATTATATAATGTAGTATTCCTAGATGATATAGATTTAATAGTTAACATTTCCAAATTAAACGTTTCATGGAGTATATCTTTAAATTCCAAAAATGTAGGTGGTGTACTAGATTTCCAATTCTTAGTGATTGTTTTTCTAGATATAGATAGTATAGACCAAACCAAAGGGTACTTATTCTCTTTTACACAATCAGGAACAGGAGTATTAAATAAAACAAGTGATTTAGATATAAAGAAATTATCAGTAAAAACTGTAACAAATTATTGATATCATCCCAAAATTTTCTTAAATATACGCAATTATAAAACATATGAGACCAGTCAGCATTCAATTCAATATTACATCTCCAACATGTTATATTCTTTTTAGAAAATATACTTATATTATGAGGAGTGATAAATGATCTATTTAAAAATCTCCATGTGAATAATTTCCATTTTAAAGAAGAAGTAATCATACTTGCTGATTGTAAAATATTCAATTTGTTTTTCTCAGAAGGGGGATTATAATTAACTAAAGAAAAATATTTCCAATAATTATCTGAATGTGTATCTAAATCACATTTAATTGCCCTATAAATGTTTGATAACTTGTTAATAGCAGGAGATTTATGCAAAACTGATAAAATCATATAATGTATTAGCTTGGGAATTTTTTCCCTAATTATAGGAGACACAGAATCCAATTTATTTAATACATATTGTCTAGCTTCTTGAAGCTCTAACCATAAACAAGAATCAAGTTTATACTCTTCCAAGAGTAAACAATTGGATTTTATCTCATTATTTATCATCATTTGGTGCCACAATGTTAAATGCTTTTGCTGAAATATTGACATTTTTGTATAATCTGAAGACAAAATAGATCTGTGTGTGTAGGCTATAGGGAAGAGTAAAAAAGGGCAATCCTTATATATATTATATTTAAATATAACATTTTTAAATGATTTTAAAAGAAAAACTATATACTTAGAGTTAAAACTCAGAGAAGAAAATTCAGAAATATAATCTTTTAACCTCCAAATAAATGGATTATTAATTATATTTAGCTTATAGGAACTGTTTATATATTTGGTATTTTGTGACAATACCTCTATAAACTCTTTCCACTTAGCAGTGTATTCCACATCGATGAGATAAGAGATTGTATTGAATACTGATGAAATTGAATACATTTCTAAATTTGGTAAGGCTATACCCCCATTATTCCAATTATACATATGGTATGTTAATGCAATCCTTGGCTTATTTGGTAACCACAAAAATTTCTGAATCATTGAATTACATTTTTTAATTATTTGGTAAGAAGGAGGTATAGATAAAGACTGAATTATATATAAGATTTTGGGGAGAAGGATCATCTTTATTATTAAAAGTTTATCATCCATAGAAAAGGGTAATTTGTTCCATTTATTTATTAAATTTTCTATCTGTAATAGACTTTTATTATAATTTATTTGAATGGTATCTTTAATATTGTTAGTAATAATTATACCTAAATATGCTATTTGTTGAGACTGAGCTATATATTCATTATATTCATCAGGTATATTGTATTTTTTGAACCTGTTAAAATAATTTGTGTTTTATTATTATTAAAAGTAAGGCCGGAATTTTTTTGAAAATATTCCATGTTTTTAAAAAGTTTTTGTATAGATTCCCTTCTACTCCCAAGAGTAATCAATATGCCATCTGCAAACATCTGTATTGTAGATGATATAGTGGGGTTTAATTTGTATCCTTCAATATCTATATCATGTCTTATTAAATTTGTCCATGGTTCCATAACTAATGAAAACAAAAGAGGGGATAAAGGACACCCTTGCTTAGTACCTTTTACTATTGGTATATTTTGAGATATACTAGTACCAACTTTAACATAAGCTTGGCTACTTTCATATAACAGAGTGATAAGACTGATAAAATTATTTGAGAAATTTAATTCCTTTAATAGAGTGAACAGATATTCCCATGTAACTGAGTCGAAAGCACAATTTATATCTAAACTAACTAGGGTTAAATTTGTTTTAAGATTTTTCACTGAATCAATTAAAGTTAATATTCTTTTAATGCTATCATATGAAGTTCTCTTTATTATAAACCCTGTTTGATCACTATCAACTAATTTGGGTAAAAGTGTTTTAAGCCTTTCTGTATAAATAGACATAAATAATTTGTAATCAGTGTTTAATAGGGAGCTGGGTCTATAGGAGATACACTTACAGGGATCTTTGTTAGATTGTAAAATAGGAGAAATAAAAGTGTATTTCCAAGAAGGTGGAATTATGTTTTTGTCCTGAACAAGATTAAATACTTTATAAAGCAATTTTAGAGCATTTATAGGTAGTAATTTGTAAATTTCAGGAATGATGCCGTCATTACCTGGTGATTTATTTTGCTTTAATTTGGTAATGTGAGTTTGAAGTTTTTTGAAAGATATTTGTTTATCAATAGAAATCCCTTGTTCCTCTGAAAGTCTTGTTTTAGTGTATTTATTAATAAATGTTTTAATTTCCTCTTTAGAGTTAATTTCAGTAGTTGTTTGGTTGATGTTTATAAAAAACTCTCTAAATTCAGTTAATATATTATGAATTTCCTATACCATTTTTCCTTTTTTAGGGGAGAATATTTCATTAATATGATTAAATCTATTTAATCTTTTCATTTTATTAGAAAGAATTTTTAAGGATTTAGGGTTAGAAGAGAAATGTATAAACTTGAATTTTTCTATATTGATCATAGTTTTATGTTTTAATATTTCTAGATATTTATTTAACATATTTATTTCTTTTCTTTTATCTGATATATCTTTATCACCCATATTACTAAGTTTTAAAGTGTCTAATTTACATTGTATATCTTGCAGCTCTTTATCCCAAGCTTTCTTTTTTTGTTGTACCAATTCAATATCCTACCATATAGATAAGCTTTTAGGGCATCCCATATGTAAATGTCTGATATATCATTAGTATTGTTAAGTTCTAAAAAATGCTGTACTTCTGTACAAATGAAATCATTAAAATCTTTTAATTTTGTGATATAAGCTGGGATCCTTTTTATATGAATATTAAAATTTGGATCGACTACCACTTCAAAAATTATAGAATTATGATCTGATAAAGGACATGAAATCACTGCTGATTTGTTTAAGGAATCTGTTAAATTATAAGAAATAAAAACTCTATTTATCCTTGAGTATGAGTTATGTCTATGAGAAAAAAAGGTGTAAAACAAAGAAGTAGTATCTGCAAAATAATTTATATCTTTCAAAAAATAAGTATCTGAAAAGTCTTTTAATAATTTAGATGATGTAGATATTCTTCTCTTCCCATTAGTACTAGAGTCTTTGTAATCTAGAATACAATTGAAATCTCCTGCCAAAATAATGTTCCCTTTAGAGAATAGTACAATTTGATCTAGATGTTGTTTCACTGTGTTTATCCCTATTCCTGGGATCCAATATATGTTAATCAATGTGAAAGTTTTACTGTTTATTTCTATGGTGACTGCACAAAACATTCCTTTATTA
This sequence comes from Protopterus annectens, assembly GCF_019279795.1. Taxonomy (NCBI): domain Eukaryota; kingdom Metazoa; phylum Chordata; order Ceratodontiformes; family Protopteridae; genus Protopterus; species Protopterus annectens. The sequence continues at coordinate 990,755,014 of NC_056727.1, forward strand.
TCCTTATATGTATCTATTATTTTAGGAAAAGGCATTATGCTGTTCCATAGGATAGCTACTCCTGTCTTTTTCTTAGTATGTTCAGAACTTACTAAAATCTTATATGTTTTAGATTCAAGTCTGAATATATCCTCTGTTAAATTCCTCCTTTTATTAGGATTATTTAAACCATTAATGTTAACTAATATACCTTTTAGTGTAGTCATTGAAAATTAAATGATGTAAATATAAACATACTGATCTAAGAAATACACAATAATATATCTAATAGGAATACTATTATGATCATTAGAACAAATATAGTGTAAGAGTATAAAGCAAACTTTGAAATATAACACAAGGACGAAAACTGCGGACCAGCACCCAAAAAGTATACCACAGTTGTTACAAGTTTTATTCCATAACATTTTGTTGAGTTACATACAATTTAATGTTATTTTTATAGTAAATTTGAGATTATATCTACATTTGTTTAGGGTTGAGTTGTAGTAAGGAAGATTTTACCTAGTTCGTGAGTGGTGCTTAAAAGCAATTTAAACAAACATATTCCTTTAAATGCTTTTAGTGACTAAATGAGTGGTTAATTGCTTTTGTATTTAAATGTTCTTTACACGTGATTTATTATGTCTGAAGAAGTTTGCAATTTTGTCAAACGAAAAGCACTTAACTTGAATAAACACCTGGTATACTTTTTGGGTGCTGTTCCGCAGTTTTCGTCCTTGTGTTATATTTCATAGTGTAAGAGTATCATATTCTTAAAATTAAGGTTGTTTCCTACTACATAAGATATGAACGTCTGAAAAGTTATTAGAAAATATTTATAACATAAGCATGAAACAAAATAACCAACCTGAACCCCTCTGGAGTTTAAAACTCCTAACTCGAATGACATCAGTCACTTGAATCGACCTCCTATCAAAAGCAGCATCCAATCAGCACCTGCCTAAATGTCTATAGTCATAACTATAAAAATAAGGCTTCTCATCAATAACATAAACAATTTTTTGTATGAACCAAATATATAGATATAATGTTGTGTCAATTAGTAAATTGATGACAGCTACATCTTACGAATAAAGTACAGAATTTTCTTACATTAGTTAGTACGTTATTAAGAACTACTATAATCTATTAGTTCACTCTTCTGTTTTAAAGTAATCACATTTCATAAGAACCTTAAAAAGAGACTATGGCATTCCTTTATTACTGAAATATGGCTAATAAAGTCTGAAGTGTGATATATAGTACTGCCATAGGTGATCAGCTAAATGGACCATAGTTGTAAATGAATCACCTAAGAGCCTTCAATGACCACTAACATTGGCAGCTAATAAATAAGATGCTAATAAAATTGATTTTACTAACAATCAACTAACATACTGATTGTTCTGAAAGAAATGAACACTGCATTTCTTTGCCAGAAACCAAATATAGTGATTACTCATCAATAAGTAAAACCAGCAAAATATCCCAGGCTGCATTCTACATGAACTACAGAATGAACTGGCACCCTACCTAAGTACCATGTTCAATCATAGCCTCACCTCAGGCTTTGTACCCACTGAATGGCGCACCGCAACAGTTATCCCACTCCATAAAGGGGGAGCCACGACGGACCCTGGGAACTACAGCCCCATTAGCCTGACGAGCCTGGTCTGCAAGGCCATGGAACGTATCATTGTGGAACTCATAAACAAAGACATTGGTAATCTCCAAACTCTGGACCCTACTCAGTTTGGATTTGTAAAAGGCAGATCATGTCTCCTAAACCTGACTGACTTCTTTGAAGCAGTCACCAAAGCCATAGATGAGGGTAAAATGGTTCACACAGCTTATCTAGACCTTGCCAAGGCTTTTGACACCATCCCCCACTCTGGAATTATAGATAAGCTCACTAAACTAGGTATAAATCCCTATGTCACAAGGTGGTTTGCCAACTGGCTCATGGACAGAACCCACACTGTGAGAGTAGCGGATTCCAAATCCGACATCAAACCAGTGACAAGTGGAGTACCACAGGGTTCAGTCATGGGTCCTCTCCTGTTTGGTATCTACTTCTCTGAAGTGCAGGCCAACACAGAAGGTCTTTGGCTAACAAAGTTTGCAGATGACTTCAAACTAGGAGCCATAATCAAAACTCCTAACGATGCGGACAAACTACAAAAGGGCCTCACTGAGACAGATACCTGGTGTCAAAGCCATGGCCTGAAGCTCAATGCCAAAAAGTGTATTGTCATCCCCTTTGGTAAAAACTCTATACCCATGAACTACCACATAGCTGGTAGTCTACTTAATGCCGAAAATGTGATAAGAGACCTTGGGACACAGGTGGACAGTAGTCTCTCCTTTGATAATCACATTGCCACAGTGGTCAGGAAATCCTTCTACGTGGCTCATCTCATCACAAAAGGATTCTCATCTAGAAAAAAAGAGGTCATTGTTCCACTCTACTCATCACTCATTAGACCCATTATAGAGTACAACGCCCCTTTTGGTATGTACCTCACAAGACATCTACAACAACTGGAAAGACCACAGAAATACCTCACAAAGAGGATTACTGGCCTCAAACAGATGCCCTATGCAGACAGTCTCAAAAAACTACAGCTTTACTCCATCACATATCACCTACTCAGGGGCGATCTCTGCCTAACATACAAAGCTATGTCAAACCCAGAGCTGTTGGACATGCTCCACTTAAAGAAATCCCAATTCCTCCGAGCTACACGCTCTAGGGACCTTAACCTTGTCACCACAATAAACAGAACATGCTGGAGGGATAGATTCCTGTCCCAGAGACTTCCCATACTCTGGAACAGACTACCTATCTATGTCAAACAGAGCTCCTCATTAGTACTCTTCAAGAAAAAATCTTGATGATTGGATGGGAAATTCACCCCAGGGATCACTTCTGTGGCTCTGCTCGACAGGGGCACAGGAAAATAATTTTCTTTGGGTGGCGAAAGCCAGGGTACATTTTTTGGCTAGGCTTGTATGGGCCCTAGGGTTGATAGCCTAGTACCTACCTATGAACCTATGAACATCCTGCTAGTTTTCTTATAACCAAACACCCCAGTGTAGTCTCTCATAGAAGAGCGACTAATAAACCTTAAAAGTCTGATCTTCCATTCATTGCATTAATATGAGTTACCTCAAAGGGTCCATCACCATACTGAAAACTAGTGAATAGGTCATATTAGTTCAAAGAAGCAAGGTGCTTAAACAGCTCTTGTATACTATATAAAAGCCTTATTTAAATATAATGAGCTTTTTATTATTCAATTATAGCTTATACTATCTTTGAATTTTGAAAAGCTATTTCAATAACAAAACAAAAGATGAAAATTTCATATTTTCTAATGATAAACAGATCTAACTATTTTTAATGCACCTGTCCTTGCAATATTATTGCTGCCTATGTGGTACATCCCTATCAGCCTATTACACAAATGCATTCATAAAATAACTGAGATAACCTATTATATACATCTATACATTTAACATTTTGATAAATGCTTCATGAATATTTTCTCAGCAAGTCAATAGTTATAAAAAATGTACTTGTAACACAAGTATATAAACAGCTTGTAGCATTATTAAATCTTCCAAAAATGCACAAATCACAACTAGTATTTCTCATCAAGATATCTGCACCCTTGTCATGCATAAAGCAAATATTTTATGAGAATACCATTCATATATAAATACATAAGGCTCAAGAATACCTATGATGATCAGAAAAAGTATTTAGGCTACATGTGTAGTATAATCCCTATTTATTTAAGAGATTATTGCATATAATGTCACAACAAGAGGTCCTGTTCAAAGCAAAGCCCAAAGCACAAAGTAATATTCCTTAACGCAAATTTATTGTGGAAAGACAACAAGCGTTTTCGCTACTCCAAAAGAGAGAAGCTTCATCAGAGAAGTACAAAAAGGGCGCCAAAACCTTTTTGAACCTAAGTAGCAGTTGGTACATTACATCACTTCCTTTCAATTAAAATAGAACAGTACACTTAAAAGGGCAATACCAAGTAAAAGAAACAGAAGTACATAGTTGAGTAACTCATCAGTTAACAATAACATGGTTTATATACATAGAAAATATTTAAAAATTTTTAAGTAGAAACGTAGAATTAGATAAAGAGGTTTTTAATAAATATAAAAACAATATTAATGAACGTTGCCTAAGCACCTCAAATCCAGTGGATAATTAGATCAAGAGAATTAATAGTAAAAACATAAATTTTAAAAATATAAAAGTAACTATTTGTTATTTTGTAATAGAGTTAAGATAAATAAACCAACTGGTAGGTAAGGGCAAACAAGAACTGAACAAAATGTTCTCAATATAAGCATCATCTCAGAAATGCCTTAAGTTTAAGGACAGGTGCAATATTGCAATTCTCATTTAAGCCCGGGTTGTTAAAGGCATCAAGTTTCAACTGCCATTCCAATTCACGGTTTTCAAGAACCAGTGAAGTAGGGCCACCTCTAATAGATACTGGTACATGATCAATGCCCATGAATGTGAAACTATGCCCTGGGTTACATGTAACGTGCTTAGCCAATGCGTTTTTATACATGGTTTATATACACAGAAAATATTAGATAAAGAGGTTTTTAATAAATGTAAAAACAATATTAATGAACGTTGCCTAAGCACCTCAAATCCAGTGGATAATTAGATCAAGAGAATTAATAGTAAAAACATAAATTTTAAAAATATAAAAGTAACTATTTGTTATTTTGTAATAGAGTTAAGATAAATAAACCAACTGGTAGGTAAGGGCAAACAAGAACTGAATAAAATGTTCTCAATATAAGCATCATCTCAGAAATGCCTTAAGTTTAAGAACAGGTGCAATATTGCAATTCTCATTTAAGCCCGGGTTGTTAAAGGCATCAAGTTTCAACTGCCATTCCAATTCACGGTTTTCAAGAACCAGTGAAGTAGGGCCACCTCTAATAGATACTGGTACATGATCAATGCCCATGAATGTGAAACTATGCCCTGGGTTACATGTAATGTGCTTAGCCAATGCGTTTTCAGTTTTACCTTTTTTGATGGCGTAGCAATGTTGGTAAACACGCTCCTTAAATTTTCTGTCGGTGGAACCAACACGAATTACGTTACACCAGTTCCACTTTTTCTATTAGGGATAGAAAATTTGATATCAAATTTAAAATCAACTGTGAAACAAAGTCTATAGTGTACATTGCTTTCTCTGTGTGTTGCCCTGCGTTTTATGTCGGAAAAACCGACAGAAAATTTAAGGAGCGTGTTTACCAACATTGCTACGCCATCAAAAAAGGTAAAACTGAAAACGCATTGGCTAAGCACGTTACATGTAACCCAGGGCATAGTTTCACATTCATGGGCATTGATCATGTACCAGTATCTATTAGAGGTGGCCCTACTTCACTGGTTCTTGAAAACCGTGAATTGGAATGGCAGTTGAAACTTGATGCCTTTAACAACCCGGGCTTAAATGAGAATTGCAATATTGCACCTGTTCTTAAACTTAAGGCATTTCTGAGATGATGCTTATATTGAGAACATTTTGTTCAGTTCTTGTTTGCCCTTACCTACCAGTTGGTTTATTTATCTTAACTCTATTACAAAATAACAAATAGTTACTTTTATATTTTTAAAATTTATGTTTTTACTATTAATTCTCTTGATCTAATTATCCATTGGATTTGAGGTGCTTAGGCAACGTTCATTAATATTGTTTTTACATTTATTAAAAACCTCTTTATCTAATTCTACGTTTCTACTTAAAAAATTTTAAATATTTTCTGTGTATATAAACCATGTTATTGTTAACTGATGAGTTACTCAACTATGTACTTCTGTTTCTTTTACTTGGTATTGCCCTTTTAAGTGTACTGTTCTATTTTAATTGAAAGGAAGTGATGTAATGTACCAACTGCTACTTAGGTTCAAAAAGGTTTTGGCGCCCTTTTTGTACTTCTCTGATGAAGCTTCTCTCTTTTGGAGTAGCGAAAACGCTTGTTGTCTTTCCACAATAAATTTGCGTTAAGGAATATTACTTTGTGCTTTGGGCTTTGCTTTGAACAGGACCTCTTGTTGTGCCAGTTTGTTTGCTCGTTTTCAGGTTTTCAACACATTGCATATAATGTCTTAGAATAAATTGAAAGTAGTAATCTATAGTTATATCTTTTTTCCGTATGCTGTATGAGGAAACAAATTCAATTCTGTAGCTTCCCGGTGAGGATCAGAAGATCAATTTACTTCCGACGCCTTCATGATAACGTTTTAAGAAAGCTCCGAGATTTCCAGCAACGATGGATACCACAGTCTCGGGCTCATCATGAAGATGAAGCTTTCAAAGTTCCGGCGGGAAATAGTAAGTAAAACATTACTTAACTACATATAAGGCAATGTCTCGAGACTTCCTCTATACCGAGAGAGATGAGAAAGAAAAAAAAAAACCTTGCATACACAACACGAAGCAATGACAGCTATCAAGCAAAGCTTCACCACACTATCAACCAGACTCTCCGGTTAATCTCCGACAAAAGCACACAGGCACCAAAACATACAATTAACACAAACAACACCACACATATCTCTACAGTGCTACAGCACCAAACCAGAGCCTCCAAATAAACACACCAACAACTCAGAAACGACAACAAAGCCTTACCATTACTCCAGCCACAATGCCACTCACATCCCGGGTCAGAAGTACCATCACTAGCACAGCAATTCTGCAACTATACATCAGGCCATCATACAAGATTCCTTTATCAAACAATTAACCATAAATCAACTAAAATACAAATACATCAATTATAACTAAATAAAAGTTTTCCAACCACTATAAGAACCAAAATCAAGATAAACAAATACGCCTCCTAATGATAAACACCACTACAAGACATCCGGAAGCATAGATATCCGGGGACAGGAGAATCACTGCATCCATGAGAATCAAACCAATAAACATTAAGATAATTAATCTTAAACAAATAGTACAAATGAAAAAAAAATCCCAACAAACGACTATTCAACAAAACAAAATAGACAACTATTTAGTTAACCAATTTACATTATATTAAATATAATACCAAAAGCTCACCTGGATGTCCGGTTTCATTTCCCCAACTGAGTGAATCAAGTGCAAAGAAGTACTTGTTATGGTTCATCTTTTGATTTTTTTTTTTAGGGACAAATGTTAGGTTTTCCAAGTGTTGTTCTCAGCATTTCTTTTAAGACTAGGACTGGCCCACTCCATTTCATCTACTTTTCCAGTATGTTATTAGATTGCATTGTCTAGGTCGTCAAAAATTTTAAAACCATCTTGATAAAATATTTTCAGTCTTGCAAGAAAAAGCAAATGGGTTTTTATTTTATTATTTTTTAGTTCTCTGACTAAAGGCAAGAAAATTTTCCTTTTTGATAATACTGAAGAAGAATAGTCATTATCAAAGCGTATAATATTGTCCTTCAGTTTGATTGGGGATTTTGCCCACGCAGTCTTTAGTACCAATTCCTTATCATGGGCTGATAGGAACTTTACAATAACAGATTTAGTATAATTACTCTTGGTGTTTTTAGATGTCACCATTGATCTATGGGCTCTTTCAATACCATATGAAAGAGCCTCCGGCAGTTCAAGTACTTCAGGCAACCAGGAAGATAAACATTTTTCCATAATATTTCCCCCTCTATGTTATCCGGTAAGCCAAAAATTCTCACATTATTCCTATGGGACCTGTTCTCAAGGTCATCAACCTTTGTATGAAGAAGAGAATTTTGCTTTAACAGGAACTCAACATTACGTTCACTCTCCTAAATTCGGTTATCCATATCACTTAATGCAGTTTCCATTCCTGAAATCTGCTTCCTCTGTTGCAATAAATCTTCATGTAGAATATCCATTTGGTGAGAACACTTTTCTTTGAAATTGTCAATTTTTATATCCATTTTGTCTATTTTGACACTCAGTTCCTGAATAGTAGTTAGTAATGACTGTAGTCTATTGATGAGAAGATTTAGTGAAGCTCATCCTGTTCTTTTACTGTAGTACTTCCAAGTGTAACTTTGACAGGAAAACTTAAAATCTACTTGAAAATTTTTATATATTACCCTAATATATATTTTAAAGAATTAATTAAAATAAAAAAAACTATTACTAGGGATGTTTTTATCAATATTTCCTGTCAATAAAGTTATGTACAGGCAGAGCTGATAAGAAAAGCTGCTAATCTGTGCTCATCTTGGCCACGCCCCTATTTTTCTACTTTTTTGAATGACTATGACTGCTTTTTTAATCCAGCAACTGTAGTTAATAAAAATTGATTACCTTAGTGTATTTACGCCAGCTGAGAAACAAAAGTATCTAGAAAAAAAAAAAAAAGACAACTTACTTCCCTAGGTGCTGCAGCCAATCAGATCCCCTTGCTTTTATGAAGTGGACCTGATTAACTGCAGCTTACAGACACAAAAAAAAAAAAAAAAAAAAAAAAAAAAGCAAAAACTTTGCGATCACGTGGTGACGTCACACGACAGTGTGGACGTCCACAAGGTGTCGAGGAAGTAGGAATGAACAGAGGAGACAGAGAAACCAGCTGCTGCTGGATGGGGGCCCTCATTTGTGGGGAGATAATTGGGGGCTTCTCGCCGCCACTGGTGCCTAACGCCGGCCATGTGAAGAAATAAAGAGAAGAGTTCGAATAAGCCCCATTTAAAGTAAAATTCATTAAGTATGTGTTATTTAAGCATTTCCCCAACATTCAGTAAGACTGATGTTGATTATTTAAATCTTTACATTTAACAGATAACCATGACAGAACATATCTGCACAGTTTGTTTCTTATTAAATAAAACTTTCACTCTGTATCAAACTCAGACTAATTATCATTACTTGCATGTCTTCTTATTAATAGTTAAATAAAATGAACTATAAAACTTTAATTGTTTAAACTCAGATTATATATTTCAGATTACTATTAATATAATTATTACTTATACTTTTATCCCATCTAGTGGAGAATCAGATGCATTTCAGTAAGCAGGAAATTACTGCCTACTGAAATGATATTTTAATATGAAAAAATAAAAAGATGAAAATTTTTACCTTTTGATGAAACCCATTCCGAAATGTTTCATAAAACAAGTTATTATAAAACCATGCATTGTAATACAGCATGTAGTATTTTCATTTGTCTCCAAATTTATTTTTGTCTTTCACTGTGCATTCATTTTCTTGCAGCATGTGTTTTCAGAGATGAAGGCCATTCCATTTCTTCAGTGGGATTAAGTAAATTGTTTTTCTGTACAACAGAAACAACATCTTCCAGGGTTTCAAATGCTTTTCTTCCTTTTGGAAAAAAAAATGTGTTTTTAGTCCAGATTTCTTTAGGTTTTTCAGCAAGGGAATATGTGCATTCCTTTTAGACACAAGTAAAGAAGAAAAGTCATTGTCAAATCTGATACATTTATCATCTACTTTGATAGGTGATACAGATCAGGCATCTTTTAGAACCAAGTATTTGTCCTGACTGGAAATGAATTTCACTATTATGGATCTTGGATTTGAAATTTTCTTGTTTGAATTTGTTGTTGACAGGGATCGGTGTGCTCTCTCTATACCATATGATATAGAGGGCTTCAAGGAGGTTAAACGTTTTTGGAACCCGAGTAGTTAAAAAGTTTACTATATTTTCTCCCTCTTGCTTCTCAGGCACTCCATATATCCTGATATTGTTTCTTCTTGTCCATTTTCAAGATCTATCTTCTCCAGGAACTAGTTTTGTTTTAAAATTAATTCAGTGTTACTTTCTCCTTCAGTCAGTCTACAGTCTAAATCAGTGAGTGAGTCTTCTATGGTAGATATCTGAAGTGCTTGTTATTTACTTCATTTATTAATTTTATCTTCTTTTTACAGTCTTCTTTGATTGTGTCTATCTTAGAAACTAGTTAATCTAATTTTAATGATAAATCCTGAATACTATCGATGACAGATTGTAGCTCCTTCTTCACAGTGACTTCTTGAAGTACTGCCTTAGAGTGACTCATTTTCATGTGATATTTTCAAACAGAAGTTTTGACAGGAATTTTTTTTTTCACTAGAGAGTCCCAAATAGTTTCCAGTTCTTTATTTCACCTTTTTAGAAGGTTTTTTAGTGAAATTAAAAAAATAAATCCTGTCAAAAATGTATAGCTGAAGCAGAGCAAAATTCTTGTGCTGTTAACTGCTTGCTATCTTGGCCACACACCCCACAATCCCAACTCTTAGCAGCATTCAAGAAACACCACTTTAAGAGGTCAGAAGAAACAGAATAGTCCAAAGACTATACTATCCGATACTGCCACAATGGAATTGTTCGTTAAGGGCCAATAAAGACAATATGCAGCAAAAGCCACTTCAGGGACCTCTCTTACTGTTTTCTTTTTCTTGGGAGCCATAAGTGAGACATCCAAGGAACTGGCAGAGTCCATTGCAGTTTCATAGGGGTTTCAAGCCATTACTTTTCCACGTAAAGCCTTCTAATATTTTTGGGGTAAATGACTGACAAATATTACAGGGGCAAATTTCATATGACTTCTAGGGCAAAATAAACAAGCTGTGTGGAAATCTCTATACAGAATTTGCCTTTTACTCAAACACTTTCCCTTCCTCTTCAATAGAAGTAAAAACAACAAATATTTTCACAGAAATATAGAAGAAAATCCCCAGAAGCATAATAATCTGCCCTACAGATTGAAACAGCTGACTGCCAAATCACCGAAGACACAGTGAAGACAGAGTCAAACTGGCATCTTCAATGGCAAAAAAGTTCTAAATACTGGTACCCATAAGTATGCATTTATACCGGCATGCCTTCATCTCCCCTCAGATACATACGTACATGCAAATATTTCAGGCACGGGCAATGCCTGCCAATATACCAAAATAGTTATTCCCAAAAGTGTCCAAGTTGTTCTTAAAAATGTCTAAAGTAATGCTTGCTTTAATTTTGTTTGTTAGTCTATTCCACACATCAATAACTCTCTCACAGAACCAATTAACATACCTCTCATTCCTGTAAAATCTTGTACATAAGTTAGCTGAAGATTCTCTACTACTTTTTGATAACTACCTCTAGGAATGTTTGAGTTATCTCTCAAGGATCTAGGTCAGTTTAGCAAAAAAAAAAAAAAAAAAAAAACACACACACACATTGTCAAAACTAATATGGTCGTCAATGCAGTTAAAAAAAACAAACAAAAAAAAAAACACTGACATAAATCCACACAACACCCGCCAAGAACATAAACAACATTTTTGTAGGGGGGGCAAGCCCCACTGACCCCCCCAGCCCCTAATTATTTATACCAACTCCAAGATCGCACTACAGTGGGGAAAAGGCAAATTCCCTGATCCTTACTGCACCACCGTCTCCATCAGAATGATTCAACAAACCAAACTGTTGACCATATGGTCTTAATGATACGGGTTTTGACAATTTGGCCTTTCAACCAACTGACATAGATCCATCTCTTAATGCCATATATACCTGAATAAGGTCTCCTCGTAAATGTCTTTATGAGACACTCTACAAGTTCAGATATTTTAGCCTTTCATAAAAATTTTCACATCCAAGGACGCCCTAGGCATACTTCTGCTGTACTCGTTCCAGTGCTTGTTTTCTTATATCATTTCCATACTGTTATTCCATACTGAAGTTTGTGTCTTATGTAACTTACTAACAATGATTTTACCATTTCTGATTTCCCAGACTTTATAAATGTTTTTATACAACCTGTAGTTCTCAGATACATATGGATGGCACCCAAAAGCTTTTGATTACTGGACAGACATCCGATCTTTGGTAAGAGACACCTCATATGACTTAGCCTACTACTACAGTGATTTAATGATGAACATTATACACTTGCACACAGACTGCTTTAACAGTAAAGCTTGGAGAGGGTCCTACCATACATGTCACATACAAAAGGCAGCAAACTTGAAACAAAACTGTTTTCACAATCCAAAACCACAGCACTAAAAAGGGGGCAATCCTCAAAAACACTTTCTTGAACAATCCCACCTCCCTCTCAAGGCACTATCCTAGAATAGAAGGGAGAACACTGCAAAAGAAAAAAAAACAGAAACAATAAACAGAGTGAGTTAAAACATGCACATAGTACTGTTTCCTAAACACAAAAGACCCTACGGGAAGAAACATGACAGTGACAAGATTTATGACTATACCAAGTTATTACACAAACCACAGCTGCACTCCGAAGTTAAAAAAGAAAAAAAAAGTGACACACTCAGAATAAGCTAAGTCTAGACAGAGTGGAAAATTCAATCAGGTTACGACTGCCAGAAGAGCAGTTCTATTGGAATAGCCACTCCCCATTTTATAAAGATGGTGAGAACGTGCAAAGGTAGCACTGCGGATATTTGGGACACAAACATTTTTCAAAAAAAGCAGCAACTGCCATAACAAATGCGCAAGAAAACCCCAAGGCATGCAGTGAAGGAATCAAAAAATGTTATTACTTTCTCAGCAATAAGGCACAACTGTGTAGGAACATAGCATAACAGTAGAAGCTTGAGTAGATCAGTCACCAGTCTTGACTGCTGCAACTTCTTATTCCTGAGGAGGAGTCCCGGTCACCTGGCCCAACATCAAGAGTTTAGAAACCCTCTTTCTGGCTTTGCAGAGATCCTCTCATGTGGGATGTCAGGATGGTTGCAGTATAAATCATGCATACATCTATGCCATTTTAGAGTTATCTTGTCCAGAGAGACAGAGCATAATCCTGAAAGCCATGCTCGTAAGTATGAACAGAGAAAACTATGTAGATCTATAGAGGGATGCGCTCTTACAGAGAATAGAAAAGAGACAGAGGGTAATAGAGCTCTCCAACTTCTACTCAGATCTAAAGAAGGGGAGAGCTAATGATAAGGTTACTCAGTCCAGGATGCCTACGGCAGAAAGAGAAGGAGAGGGATGATGGGATGGAGACTATACTACAACAGTAATCCACTTGAACATCTACTATTGTGGTAAACTCTGACACAACTGTACATTGTTCTTCATTTAGGTCACTGTTGTAGTATTCCTGACTACTGGGATGATTTTCAGAGCTTCAATATGAAAGGATTGTGGCATGGATTCAATGAATGGGCTATAGCATTCCCTGTCAAACTGCTCTAGCATATCCAGTCCTTGCCCTTGCCTAACTGATAATATCCATTTTGTAGTGCTTTGTAGTGTTTTGAAAAGGTGTGCACAGATGTCCAGGCAGACTCTTCTAAAATGGCCCGATTGTTGACTCCCTTAAGAAATGTTTCAGCAATGGCTGTGCCCCCGATACTATCAACCCCCTTAGTTTCCTACCCTTGAAAAAAAAAAAAAGATGCAATGTGCTGGTCACTTAAAAACAATATGATCTGATACTGCCTCTCCCTCCTTCCCTGAACAAAAAAGAAAAACAACCGATTACTATTCTCTCTGGTTTTGTGGAAATACTATCTAAGTGGCCTGTGAACAAAATTCCTTCTCCTTTTCTGGAATGGAAAAAAAAAAAACAGGATAACTTGGTTTGCAGAGAATTCCGACACTACCTTTGGCATAAAGGAGGGATTTTGTTCTCAGGGTTACCTTGCCTGTACATATTTATTTATTTATAGGTTCATAGGTTCATACTAGGCTATCTGCCCGAGGGCATTTACAAGCCTAGCCCATCGTTTTGTGGCTTACGCCATCCCTTTAGTATGGGGAACTATACCCCTTATTTTGCTGTGCCTCTGTCGAGCAGTGACACTGAGGTAATCCCTGGGGTATATCTGCGATCTCCCATCCATTGGTCAAGATTTCTCTTGAACAAGGCCAGCGAAGTGCTCTGCCTCACATGTACCGGGATTTTGTTCCACAGCATAGGGAGTCTTTGGGTGATGAATCTATCCCTCCAGCATGTCCCATTAATAGCCGTGTCGAGGTTTAAGTCTCCCGCCCTTGTGGCTCTGATGGATCTAGATTCTTTGAGGTGAAGCATATTCATCAAATCTGGGTTTGACATGGCCTTGTATGTTAGGCAAAGGTCACCTCTGAGCAAGCGGTAAGCGACTGAATAGAGCTGGAGTTCTTTCAGTCGGGCAGCATAGGACAGATTTTTGAGACCCTTTATCCTTTTGGTGAGGAACTTTTGTGGCCTCTCCAGCTGCTGCAAGTGTCGGGTCAGATACATTCCGAATGGGGCATTGTACTCAATCATTGGTCTGATGAGTGATGAGTAAAGGGAGACTATGACCTCCCTTGATCTAGATGAGAATCCCTTCATGATAAGGTGGGCAATGTAGAAGGTCTTCCTAACTACTTTAGCTACATGGGTGTCGAATGACAGACTACTATCAACCTGGGTCCCCAGGTCCCTGATAACTTCTTCTGTGCACAGTGGATTGCCACCTATTTGGTAGCTAGGGGTAACCTTGTTTTTCTTTATTTTTATTTATTTCCAGTTTGATGACTGGGAAGTCCACTGGGCCAAGTAGAGCTCGTTTTCAGTGGAGGCCCGGGGAGAAAATCCCCAAAGCGGTTAACAGAACATAATTTAAGTAAAGTATGGAATTCACAGTATACAAAAGCATAAATATACAATTTAAAATACAAAATCAGGGTGCATACATTTGAAAAACACAAATGTTAAAATATAGATAAAGTCAAAAGTAATAGAGATAATACAATTAAAATACACGTCATAAAGTGTTTACACAAGTTTAGTGTTTGTTCTAACAATAATGTTAGTGATCAGAGGTGATAGTAGATGAGATTGAAGGGAGGTTTGAAAAGGATGACAGTGTAATTTAGGTGGGAAGGGAGTAGCAACAGTCCCAGTTTGAGGTAAGGTAAGAAGAGAGATTGGAAATTAAGACTGGTTGTGAGTACAGCGGAGGGAGGGGGAGACAATTCCATAGACTATCTTGACTACTACATGAAAGCTTGATGTTCTCATACACTCCTAGCTGAAGTGATAGCTACTAAAAGGACAGCTTTCCATGTTAGAAATTTAACTAGGTCTGTAGTTACAGACTCAAAGGATGCTTGTGTTAATTTTTACTTAGGGTATAGTTCAGGTCTCAAGGAAGCCCAAATATTTTTCTTGGTGATCTTAAGTTTAGTACATCCATTAGCTAATGTTTGCCTGGCTATAGGCTAGCCAGAGGCAGACCCAATGCAGGAAGAGTGAGATGGCAGCAAGGTGCACCTTACCAGGTGTGTATAAAGCCTGCATGGAAGACCTCATTAAGATGCTGGAGGATCATGGACATCAGTGTGGTGTCAGGGTCCTGTCTACTTCTCACGAACCACCAGGAAAACATCTTCAATTTGGACAGATGAGTTTTGCTGCTGGCCTTTTTTTTTTTTTTTGACTTCTTTAATAATATTCAGCACCTCCCCTGTATACTGGTGTCTGAAATGCCACAGGATTAAATCATCTATGCTGTGAGCTGTAATGTCTTCCTACTGGGATGTAGGAAGGACCCTTGTTCTAAGTGAGGCAGTCTATCATTTCCATGAATGGGCAGAACCAGGGCTGTCTGAGCCAAAATGGAGTTATCAACAGCATCTTTGACCTCTTTTGTCTTACATTCTGGATCACACTGACGAGAAGGGAAATAGGGATACCAGAGGAAAAATGTACAGAAAGACAGCTGCTCAGTTGAAGGTGAAGGCATTTCTTGCTCAAGCTACCTTGCACGGTGCTCCTGAGTAGAACTTTTTTTTTTTTTAGCTCTCTGTTCATGGGGATTCGTATTCTGGTCCATCTCTAGAGAACTTCAACTGTGCACTAGCTGAAGGAAGACAGCTCTAACAGCCATTCCTGTGAATCTACTCTCAACCTGCTGAGTTGATCTGCCACTGCATTTTGGTGAGAGGAATACAGACTGTCTTTAGGATCATAAGGAACTGTAGGGCTAGCTCCCAAACAGAAATGGCTAGCCTGCAGAAGGTGTAGCAGTGTGTTATGACAGTAGTGTGGCCCATCACCATTTGTAGGACACATTGTCTACATTTGACTGAGAGTTTTGACAACCTGATTCAAAGTCATCATATCTTTTACACTGATATGCTTCTTCCTTTGGGTTGCACTTCATATTCCTTGCACCATGAACTTCTCAATGAATGCACCTAACATAGGATCTAATGTCAGAGTCTGGTTGGGGAATTCCTAAATGAAGTGAACGCCCACATTCTGCCTCATTTGCAGAACCAGCATTCTAACTCCACAGCTATGCAGGGTAGTATGGGAATCATCTCCAGGGACCGGGAATGTTGGGTGCATGTGAACTGAGGTACTACTGGAGTCTCTTCATATCATATACAAGCTGGTCATGAACATCATAAGAATAATACTTGCCATGTATCCCACAGCCCTGAGGCATTCCCTAGCAGTCACCCTCATTTACATAACTGAACTGT
The DNA here is from genome assembly GCF_019279795.1 of Protopterus annectens. Taxonomy (NCBI): domain Eukaryota; kingdom Metazoa; phylum Chordata; order Ceratodontiformes; family Protopteridae; genus Protopterus; species Protopterus annectens. The sequence goes on from NC_056727.1 coordinate 990,771,469, forward strand.
GAAAAATAATTCTCCAATTTTTCTTTTGTAAAAGAAAAGCCTTCAGGCAACTGGAGTCGTGAACCCAAGATCACCCTCTGGAAAGGAACAACACATATCTGGATGTTTAGGGAAAACCTTAGACTTCAGATGTATTCCATAGTGCGAACCTTGTTCACCAACTCCTGGGAAATTACTTAAAGGTGGCAGTCATCCAGGTATGGGTAAATATGAATTGCACTGGTCCTGCAAAATGCAATTACCCGAGTTGGTACTTAGGAAAAAACACTGGTGCAGTAGTCAATCCAAAGATCAAGGACATAAACTGATAGTGAAACCTTCTCTCTCTCATACATGAGAAAGCATCTTTGATCCCTGTGGAAAGGGATGTGATGGCAGGCACCCTTGATCGCCACGTTAAATATTAAGGCTGTTGTAACAGGGGCTGTAGGGTTACAATTCTGAATTTTGGGACCCTGAGGAATGTACCAAGTTCTGAGAGGTTAAGAATGGGTCTCCAATGTCAACCTTTCTGGTGACCAAGGAAAGTCTTGAGTAAAACTTGTGGTTTAGTTTTTTTACTGGTGCTGGCTTATCAGAAGGTCATGCAGAATGTGGGGAATTAGGTGCCTTTGATTTTTGGGATGGGGATTCCTGCCAGCTTTGGGGTCAGTACAAACTATATTTTGGAACCCTAGGAAATTATATGTATTACCCATTTGTCCTGTGTGAGTGTTCACACTTTCACTGGCACTTTAGCAGTCTTCAGGCTATTTTGTTTAGAGTGCAAATATGAAGTTGTGAGGTAAGGAGGCAGGGGGTGGATTAAATATATGAACAGGATGAAGAAGAAGGCCCATCCAGTCATGGTTGCTTCCTGACAATAGAAGATCTATAGGCTTCCCAAAATATCCACTCAGTCTCTTCCTACCACTTCGTCTTCTACTGGCCCTTTTTGCTTTTCAGTGGCTTACCCTCAGCTTGCCTGTGACAGCTGGTCCTGGTATGGATGCGTAATTTTTTCCATGCCTTGAGATGTGGGTGGGTTTGAAAAAGTTGTTTAATACCTACCATGACCTTTCCTCTTTCTTCCACATTTTTAAACACCTCAATAACAGGTTTTCAAAAGACCAGCACCTTATCTACGGCTTCACTAAGGAAGTGCATTCTGACATCCTCTGGTGGGAGATGGACCCTCATCCAGGTATGTCTTCTGGTCACTGAACTTGCAAGTTGTTGCCCTTGATGATGCATCCACAATTAACAGCTTTACCACCTGGCTGACCGGGTGTGCACTAACAGCTTTGACTTTACATCCCCCATCAGATACCTCCTATAAATTTTTGTTAGCTGGTCTAAGACAGCAATCTGAAACTTGGCCATGTGGGTCTGACAATCATTAGCACTAGGTTCAGGGTGTCGGCAGTACAAACTTTCTTCAAAAATCATTCAGTACTCCACTTTCTTTATCATTTGGGAGAGTACTGAATGAAAGAACCAAATTTGAATCCCTTCTCTCGACCCAATACAGGATTTTTGACAAGAGGAAAGTACAGTTTTGTAAGAACTTACCATAACAATAGATTTCCAACTGATCACTGCTGCAATATTACTAAAAGATGGGATATCCTGCCAAGGACAGATATATGTCTGGCTCACATACCAAAGCCTGGTCAACTTCCTCTCAGGCCACATATCTGACATATGACCTCACCCCAGAGGCTGCACGAGGCAAAGGGATGTACAGGCATGAATTTCCTCAGGACTTTCTTGCCCCAAACCAAAGAAATGAAGCAAAAGCAAAGCCAACTACATGTGTACGTTAAAGTCAAAGGGGTGGAGGGGATTATAATCCACTTTGGCACAAAACTGAAAAATAACGAAAAAAGAGGGGAAAGAAGAGTGGAATAATGCAGCAATAGTGATAAGTTGGACATCTATTGTTACAGAAAGATCTTACACAACTGTACAATGCCTTGGATCCTTGGATCCTCGGATCACTGTTGTTGTATAACAGATGTGAGATTCTGAGAGTCATCTATAAAGTAAGGAAGGAGGAAGACTGAGCTGGGTTAAAAACCTGAAAGGCAAACCTAGCAAATCCTGTTTTAGTTCTAGCGGAAACATCAATTTTGTAATGTGCAGTGAAAGCGTGAAAAATACATTCTCTTGAAGAAAGTCCAAAAAGAAACTGCAGCCCTAGTAGAATGTGCCTTTACTACACCATGGAGTTGTTTGTCATGGAAAGAATGAAAAAATGAAATGGTACTAGAAATCTAGTTTGAAATGTTCTGCTTGGAAACAGTAGAACCCAAGCTCTTGTCCTGGAAAAGGCTGGTTGTTTTTTTTTTTAACAGCTTATGTTTTATTTGGATAAAACCGAAACTATGTGCATTCAAAGAATGCAAAATTCTCTCTTCTTTACTCTGAGAAGAGGGGAAAAAAGTAGGCAAAGTGCAAACTTATGGTCTGATACAAAGAGATCACACTGATCACCTTAGGCATGAAGGGAGGGTTAGTTATAAGTTACCCTATCCTTATGAAAATGAAATATGGTGGAATGACCAATGTTTGCAGCTCTGTCACCTGTTGAGCACAAATCAAAAACAGCAAACCAGTTTTCCGAGTATACAATTTTAGAAATGAAGACGTAGCAGGTTCGAATATATAGTTCAGATCCCAAGAAAAGGAAATGTCTCTCCTTGGTGGTGTGATGTGTAGGACTGCTTTCAAAAACTAAATGACCTCAAAACTAGAAGTGGTGGATCCAGAGGCAGGCAAGTATGGATGTCTGACTAATGTGATCTGCTAGAGGAGAATGCTAGACCAGCTTCTTCTTTTTTTTTGTTTAAACAAGAAACATTTTTATTAAATTATCACGTATGACACAGACAATCTTACATTTATATAAATGAAAGCAAACCATACTGACATAATTTCAGTTGCAAACATTATGCATTATAAACCATGTTGGCACAACTGTATTTGCAAACATTATACAACACTTATCATCTACCCAGTCACTGTCAATCAAACATTACACAGCTCATTCAAATCCTGCCTTCTTTTAAACCTCATTCCTCCCTTGCATGTGTTGTTACCGCAATTCCCTCCCTTTTCTTCCTATGTAATTTGCTCCTATCCTTTTCTAAAGATCCCCATTCCAGTTGTTTTAAATCTGTTGCTATATTCGCTACTTCTAGTAAAGTTTAAACTTTGATTTCCATTTTCTAGTAATTGTTTTTTCTTTTCTCAGCCACAATAATTAGACTCAGCAAGTCCTTCCTATGTCTAGGCTATGCTGATTCTGTTTGACAATTCAAAAAAGCATTTCCTTAGTTATACCAATTTGCTCACCCAGTATCTCTGACAGAGCAGTCTGCAGGGAATCTGTCTGCCAACTCGTTACGCACCCAGAACATATGTTCCCAAATGCCTCTTTCTCCCCCATCACACCTACAACATTTGCTGTCTACTTAATGAAAAATTCTGTGGAGACTACTTGGGGTATAATAATACCTATGTAAACACTTCCAAGCAAAGATTCCAAATCTGTTGCATATTTGGGATACATACATATATCCCCCATTGTTTCTTTATGAATTGCTTATCTAATCTCTCTTCCCAATCCTATCGAACCCCCTCTGATGGATTCTTATTAGTTATCATCCAACATTTTATATGCTCTACTAATTATTCCTTTCTTAATGGCAGCTTCTGTTCTAGATTCTACTAAAAACTCTACCAGTTCTGGTCTTTCGTTTAGGAACCCCCTATTTCTTTCTCTTTGCCTATACCCTGATATCAAACCTTGACAGGGAAGGCAATCTCTAATCTGCATGCCAAATAAATTATTTGCGTCTCCCCTTTCTATTACCTTTCCCTCTCTAGTTATTTGTTCCTAATACCTTGGTTCCTTTGCTGGTTTTCTCCAATAAATTCCACCCCCCTCTTACCTATTGCCTGTATCCCTAATTGCAGTCTTCCCTACTGGCAGAATCTCCCTTCTCCATTCCTATGTTGGCTTAGTTCTTAGCATACTTTCTGCTACTTTATGAATGTAATATTTTGTATGACTACTGTTATTCTCCTTAAAGGTCTGCTTCCAAAATCCCAGTCTCTCCTTGTTTCTTTAGCCCCCCCCCCCCCCGTTTCATCATCATCCCTTTCCACTTTGAATTATAGTTTTCAGCTTATGCTAAGTATAGGAGCCATAACCATGTTGCTCTGAAATTCCTCTCCAAATCAGGTAATCCCAATCTGCCTTCTTCTATTGGAAGAATCAGCTTATTCCACTTGACCCCTGCCATCTTCCCCTCACAGATAAAATCCTTCAGCTCTTTATTAACTGCTATCCACAACTTATCTGGTTGATATAAATATGCCTGACCTGTGTATAAGACTAAAAGGACTAAAAACATTTCACTGCTTGCATCTTACTATTGATAGCACTATTACAGAGCTTTATCCACAACTTCTCCTCTGGTTGATAAAGATATGCCTGACCTGTGTATAAGACTAAAGGGACTAAAAACATTTCAACTGTTTGCATCTTACTATTGATATCACTATAACAGAGCTTCCATTTTCTCAGTTTTTGTATCATCTTTTGTTTAGTCTCTTCCCACATATCTTTAGCTGCCACCCTGAAATAATTTTTAATCCGTACTCCTAAATATTTAATTTTATCATGTCCCCATAAATATTGATACTGCTGAACCAATTGTTGTGTGGGTACATAATTTACTACTATTGCCTTTGTTTTAGCTTCATTAATTTTGCATCCCTGAAAAGATTTGAAACGGTCTCAAAATGTTCCCTTTTTGGTTTTGCCAAGTATAAAATAATATCATCAGCAAACAGAGATGGCTTTTCTTGATTACCATACCAATTATATTCTTGAATTTCTGAGTCCCTTATTTTCTTTGCCAACGGTTCTAAATATAATGCAAATAATAAAGGGGAGAGAGGCCTCCTGCTTGGTTCCTCTGCTCAAGCAGAAATTATCAGACAGGACCCAAACCACTTTAATTTTCACAGCCAATACCTCATATATCCTCCTAATCAACCTTATACTTTAACAAGGGAATGCAAATGATTCCACTGCCCTGCTCATAAAGTCCCAGCTTACTCTGTCTACTGTTTTCTCTGCATCAAGACCCATCAACAACTGTAGTATCTTCTTACATTCTGTTTCCTTCTGGATAATCAATGTTTTGTTAACGTTGTCAAATGTTTGCCTCCCCTACAAAACACCACACTGATCCACACCTATCAATTTTGGCATCACTTTAGCCATTATAAACATAAACACTTTATAATCATGGTTAGTATTGAAATGGGCCTGTATGAAGCTGATCTGATGGATCTTTACCCTCTTTAGGTATTACTGTTACCACTGCCTTCTTCCAAGATGTTGGTACTTCTCCTCCTCATAAAATACTGTTAAACAAAACCTTCCAGATCTTTATTGTTTTTTCCCCTCCTAGCTTCCAAACTTCCAAAGGAATACCACATATTCCTGGGGACTTTCCTGTAGTTTGGTTATGCGTCACCATTTTTATCTCACAACATGGATTTATACCATCCCATAGTACTACCACTGCTCTACTTAGCTTTACCAACACCATAAACCAATACAGGAATGAGGGAAACATAGTCTCATCAGTTTTCTTGGTTATGTCTAAAGCCTTTGACACAGTCTCCCACAACAAACTTTTAACTGCTCTCTCAGACCTAAAGATACACCCTTCATGTGTCTCATGGTTTAGTTACTTAACAGGTCGTCAGCAGGCAGTTAAGTGGCAATATGACCTCTCCACACTTCTCCCTATTACCCTTGGGGGTCCCACAGGGATCCATATTTGATCCTCTTCTCTTCAGTATTTTCACTAATAACCTCAACTCAACCACCTCACTTCCCACCATTATCCAATATGCAGATGATTCAGTATTAATATCTGCAGCCTCTACCATGTAACAACATCAGGACAAAACACAACAGACCAGAAACTGAAACATGGCTGGCTAACTCCCAACTTATTCTTTACCCCCAAAAAAACTACCAGACCACTAGATTCCACCCCCAGAGTTCCACATCACAGCTAACAACACAGTAATTTACACCTGAACCATCCACACAACTACTAGAAGTCACTGTAGACGATAAGCTAAGATTTTACTTGCATATATCACAAACAATTAAAAAAGTCCACAAAAATGAGCACCCTTTACAGAAACCAAATTTTTTTAACAGAATCCTCAAGAGCTGTCATAGCCAGAAACCACCTACTAGCAACTCTATTATACGTTAACCCATTCTTATCAACCTCAAAAAAAAAAAAAAAAAAAAAAACAGATTTTGATAAACTGAATACATGCTATAACAAAATAGCTAAATTTGCTACTGGATCATTACACAGGTCACATCACCGTCTAGCCCTCAAAAAACTCTTCTGATTTGAACTACCTCAGCTTCTTGCATAGAACCAATTAATCCTGGCCCACAAATTACTCTATAATCCTGAAAAAAACCCTGCTCTCCAAAGCTTGCTACAGCCTTACTCTAACAATTGGACACTAATAAATATTTACTACAAGTCCCTAAAACTAACACTGCAGGAGACTCCTTATACTCTTCCTATATCTCAAAAACCTGGAACTCACTCCCCCATAATATTAGAACCACTGACAACACACACCACTTTTAAAGAAAACTACTCAAAAATTACCTGACACTTGGCTCTGCTCATGCAACACCCATGGCTGATCTCCTGTAAGTACACTCTCCATTAATTATTCAGCCTGTCTTTTGGACAATGACCCTATTTGTATTATGATTTTTCTTTTATCTTTTTATTCTTAAATGTGTGATAAATCTAGAATTAATTTTCCCTTTACAAATATAAATTAATACTCACATGTTTTACGTTAATATCATTATGTTAAGTTCCATATCTGATGTATCTACTCTAAGACTTGCTGTATCTGATGTAACTTACATTGTATATACGGTTTGTCATAGGGTCATAGGTTCATAGGTAGGTAGTAGGCTATTGGCCCTAGGGCCTATATAAGCCTAGCCAAACGGTACCCTGGCTTTTGCCACCCAAGAAATTATTTTTCCTGTGCCCCTGTCAAGCAGAGCCACAGAAGTGATCTGCGGGGTGAATTTCCCATCTCCCATCCAATCCTCAAGATTTTTCTTGAAGAGTGCTAATGAGCAGCTTTATTTGATATAGATAGGTAGTTTGTTCCAGAGTATGGGAAGTTTCTGGGATAGGAATCTATCCCTCCAGCATGTTCTGTTTATTGTGGTGACAAGGTTTAGGTCCCTAGAGCGTTTAGCTCGGAGGGATTGGGATTTCTTTAAGTGGAGCATGTCCAACAGCTCTGGGTTTGACATAGCTTTGTATGTTAGGCAGAGATCGCCTCTGAGTAGGCGATATGCGACAGAGTAAAACTGGAGTTTTTTTAGATGGTCTGTGTAGGGCATCTGTTTGAGTCCGGTAATCCTCTTCGTGAGGAATTTCTGTGGCCTTTCCAGTTGTTGTAGATGTCTTGTGAGGTACATACCAAAAGGGATGTTGTACTCTATATAATGGGTCTAATGAGTAATGAGTAGAGGGGAACAACGACCTTTTTTTTCCTGGATGAGAAACCTTTTGTGATGAGGTGTGCCACGTAGAAGGATTTCCTGACTACTGTGGCGATGTGATTATCAAAGGAGAGACTACTGTCCACCTGTGTCCCAAGGTCTCTTATCACACTTTCGGTGTTACGTAAACTATCGCCTATGTGGTAGTTCATGGGTACAGAGTTTTTACCAAAAGAGATGACAATGCACTTTTTGGCATTGAGCTTGAGGCCATGCCTTTGACACCAGGCATCTGTTTCAGTGAGGCCCTTTTGTAGAATGTCCACATCGTTAGGAGTTTTGATAATGGCTCCTAGTTTGCAGTCATCTACGAACTTTGTTAGCCAAAGACCTTCTGTGTTAGCCTGTACTTCAGAGAAGTAGATACCAAACAGGAGAGGACCTAGGACTGAACCCTGGGGTACTCCACTTGTCACTGGTTTGAAGTTGGATTTAGAGTCTGCTACTTTCACAGTGTGGGTTTTGTATGCTTTATTTACTGTTACTAATGTTGTATGTACTGTCACTTTCTGTGGAGCTTTTCTTCCTGGGCCACCGCTGAAAATGCGCTCTGCCCAGTCGGTCTTTCCTGATAAACAAATGTAAAATAAATAAATAAATAAATCTCCTCCTATCCTAACTCTTAGTAACTGAGCCTCATCGACCTCTAACTTTTGCATATTTAATTCTTCTATAAACATGTCATTTGTACCTTTGTAAAGCAGAGAAATATAGAAATCAAGAAGAGACTTTCATACAACTTCTGAAATATTTCTAATACTTCTGCAGGATCCCTTGTTATCTTCCTTGTTACAGGCTACCTAAGCGTGGCTTCAACTCTTTCTGCTTTCTGTTGCCTGATTTGTTGTGCTAAACGTTTTTGTGCTCTAAGTTGTTATCAAAAAACAGTTGCTTAACAACAATCTTTCTAAACTCATACATATTATCGAGGTAATCCCTTATTTTATGTTAAACATTCTGCAGTTGCTCCTCCTGTTCTGTGGGATTCCCCCTATTCTGCAATACTTAACATTTGTCAGTCCCTCTAAATAACTCTTGTTGCTTCTTAACCACATCTCCCTTTCTTTTACTTTCACCCTATTTTTAAACACTGCTTTAATTTTATCCCACTCCCTAGAAATGTGTTCTGTGAATATAGCTATCTTTAATAGCTCCTGAATACTTTCCACTACCCATTCCTAAAATTGCTCTTGTTGCAACAGATAGGTGGGAAAGCACCAGTGTCTCATTTTTTACTTCATTTCCCTGTGTTTTTATTTTAGTTATTATTGGCGCATGATCTGAAATAGTTATTGGGTGTGTATCAAGACCTTCCATGAAATGCACATATTCCTGTGAAATGTAAATTCTGTCTAGCCTAGATCAGTTTTTGGATCTTGGGGAATAATATGTAAATTCACACAGAACCCCTAGTACTGAATTCACATCTTCCATGCCAAATATCTTCATAACTTTCTTCCAAAATCTACCATCCATTGTTATATTTTCCCTTCTGGGCCTCCAGACACATCTTCACTGTTGCAAATCAAATTCCAGTCTACACCTACAAGTAATAATCCTTGCGGAAAAGTGATTACTTCTCCCAGAATTTTCTTAAGCTCCGTTATAGCAGTTTTCAGTGGAATATAAATACATGCTAGTGTAATCCTCCTCCCTTGCCAGTAGCCCATTAGCACTTCAAATCTACCATTATCTTTTTAATCATCTATCACTACTGGTGCACACCTTACAATTAATATAAGTACTCCTCTCTTCCTTTGCCCCAGGTATTCCACTGAATAACCATCCTGGAAAACTTTCTTTATGAAATTCACATGTTCAGCTCTTTCCAAGTGTGTCTCCAGTAGCATAGCTATTTGCACTCTACATTTTTTAATACAGTTCACTCCTTTCTTTTTTCTATTTGTGTGTGAGACCATTGACATTTAAAGACATTACAGAAAGCATTTTTTTCTTGAAAGGTTGCTATTCCCAGCTTTTATGTATAACATATTTTTTGTTAAATGTCTAGTTACAGCTTTTGTGTTACATGCATATGCACTTTGGCAGGTTAATCTTTTATACAGTTGTTTCTTGTCATCTCCATTTCAGCCTATGTCACATCTTACAAAACATTTTTGCTTTACTGAAAGCCCTCAAACAAAAATACAAACACACCCCAATACCCCCTAAAACCTATCAACTTAATAACACACAAAACTACAGACCATCTTCAAATACTGAAGTTTTACCCTCCTTACAGAAGTAAATGTTCCAAATTGACAGCCATACACACAGACTTGAGATAACCTAAAAGAAAGATTATTCATGCTAAGACACATGGTACACAGCCTGTGCTTCTACTAAGTGTTGTTTGGATTTGTCTTATCTTTACAGCTCTCTCAGCTGAGAAAAACTTGAATGCTTTCAGAAAATATTTTCTCCAAGCCATTTCTTTTTATCAGATTGTCTCCTAGAGACATGATAACCAGACACAAAACTGTCAAGCATACATTTGTTTACTAGCAAAAAGCCTTACAATATGCAATATTCTTTTTAATTTACTTGCTTTCTCTTAAAACGTTACGAGATTAAGCTAATGGCCGTAACCCAGTCATTCCCCTATGCAAGAATGACAAAAAAGCACACTAATTTTTCTTTTGTCATGCTCTTTTAATCAGATTTATTTTCTTCTGCTGTTTCTTCTTTTTTACCTTGCAGTGCTTGCATTTCTTAAAACTGAGCAAGCAGAAAGAGAGATGAAAGGAGAAAAAACAGGAGCACCAATTTACATTAGTATCCCCATTACACTTAAAAGTACATGAGAAAACTTTACTTTATAGCATGCAAAGAAAATTATGCACTATTAAAATAGTGCCATTAAAAAAATTGTTTTACTTACAGTTAACGTTCTCCCTCCTCTTCCCCTCTCCTGAGTATTTCTCTGAACTTTAATGACAAAGTAAGGCCTATGCTTTAGTGCCCCATACAAGTTTAAAGTCCAAGAAAGTCCAATATTTCCAGATTTTCTTTTTCTATTACACTTACCTCCATCTCCCAAATCCTGTCTCTGCTTCATTTCCAATGTACTGTTCTGTTCTAATTGAAACTGACAAAAATTCCTCCATGCATCTGCAGAATTCTTAGCTTTTTTCTCATTGTTGACTATGCTTCCATGGAGACAAGTTGCCTGCAGGTGCAGGCAATTAACAATGACAGTTACAAGCTTTCTTTGCTAAGGGAAATGCAAAATTTAAAGGTACAACGGCAAGTACTTCACTAAAAAATTAAGTCTGAATTTACTGGAAGCTAATACAAGACAGCAGCTTACCTAGCAGCTTTAATATTTTAATGCATTTAATAAATAATTAAAATGTGTAATCTAGTTTTATTTACAGATAGCTAATGCGCTTTTTCTTAAGTCTAAAAGTTGATTTTTTATAAAAGCATAAGGGCTATTTTTCACATATAGGAAGGGAATAGAGATGAGAAAAGAAAAGGCACCAATCAGTTTAAGTGGGAGCACAGGCTGCAACATGTGCTTTAGCATGGGTAACCCTAATTTTAGCTTAGGTAATGCCTTTCGGTGCAGCTGTCGATTTTGGAGCAACTGCTCCTATCTAGAGGGTTGAACTTCATTTTTTGAAGATGTACATCATTTTGTGTGTTTGCTCTAACTTAGTAGGTTATGGGGTTGTTCTCAGAATGTATTTTTCATTAAGACAAAAAGTCTTGAAAATGTGACACAGGTTCAAACTGAGATGACAAGAAACAACTGTATAAAAGATCAGCCTGCCAAATATTAGTGTGCACGCAATACAAAAAGCTGGAAATACACATTCAAAAAGCTGATATGTATATATAATAGGTGGGAAAATAAGAAGTTATGTACCTACCATAACGTTCCATGTTAGTTGTCTTCTCTCACCTTCTTTCTTGCTTGATGGGTTCGGAGCCGATCCCTCGGCTCCGACTCGGCACTTGCTAAGCTCGAGAGTTTCTTCTACCAGCTCGAGGCAGCCCCATATCCCATGATGCAAGGCGGTAAGTACCCAGATCTCGTTTGTAAACAAAGGGCAATAGCACCAAGCATACAATACTTCCCAAAGGAAGAAGAAACTTACAGATGTAAAAAGGACCAGGTCTGAATGGTCTTTAGCATAATAGTTTCTTATACAAGGTCTTTCCAGGCCAGGGGGAAGGAGGGAGGGTCGCAAGAAAGAAGGCGAGAAGACAACTAACATGGAACGTTATGGTAGGTACATAACTTCTTAATGTTAAGTTGTCAATCTCGCCTTCATTCTTGCTTGATGGGACCGCCCCTAGCACCTCTATCCTGGGTGGCTCAATGGAACAAACTCTTGAGGACTGTAGAGCCAAAACTGGCTCTGTCCCTGGAGGCCAAGTCCAATTTGTAATGGGAAACAAAAGTGTGAGGAGTGGCCCAAGTGGCAGCTGCACAAATAGTGTCCTAAGGCAGTCTAGCTTGAAAAGCTGTAGAAGTAGCTAAACTCCTAGTTGAATGTGCTTTAGGTTTTGAGCACAGCTGTTTTCCCCTGATCGTATAAATTTCAGTGATGACCGAAGAAAGCCATCTGGACAAAGTCACTTTAGAAACAGGAAGGCCTTTTTATTATCCGCATAGGAAACAAAAAGTTGATCAGATTTTCTAAATTTTTTGTTCTGTCCAAATAATATCTAAGCTGACGGTGGACGCCAAGATAATGTAGCTTTGTTCAGCTCTATCTGAATAGTTAGGAAAAATACAGGAGATCAATGGATTGATTCAGATTGTTTTTGAAGCGACCTTAGGAAAAAAGGATGGTTTAGTTCTCAAAGATACTCTGTCTTGGGGAAAAATCAAATAGGGGTCGAACCGAAAGAGCATGAAGTTCAGACACCCTCCTGGCAGATGTAATAGCCACTAGGAATAAAGTTTTCCAAGAAAGATATTTCAGGGAACAAGAAACAGCTGGCTCGAAGGGGAAGAATCAAGGATGTCAGCACTAAATTTAGATCCCACTGAGGAGGAGGATTCCTGATTGGAGGCTTTAGTAGGAAAATTCCTTTCAAGAAGGCCCTGCAGAGCCTATGGGACATAATATTATGATCTGCTATCCCGACATGAAAATTAGAAATAGCAGCCAACTGAACTCTGACTGTGGAAGAAGAGGAGCCTGCATGAAAAATCTCTGCTAAGAAGTCCAGAACTGCCTGAACAGGGGCAGTAAAAGGATCAATATTTTGGGCCTTAGCCCAATAAGAGAAACGTTTCCATTTGCTTGTGTAAATCCTCCTGGTAGAAGATTTTAGTGAAGCTACTATGATGTCTCTAACTGGGTTAGAGATCAAAGGAAGCCTGGCTAAGGAAGGAAGTGGAGCAACCATGCTGTGAGGTTGAGAGAAGGGATTGACCGGTGCAGCTGACCGGATTGGTGAATCAGTAGATCTGGCACTGGGTCCAGATGCCACGGCTGCACCAAAAGGTGATGATGGAGGAACGGAACCAAACTTGTCGAGGCCAGTAAGGGGCAATGAGAATCAATTTGGCTCTCAAACGGTAGCTTTTTGGATCACCTGAGGGATCAGAGGAAATGGAGGGAAGGCATAAAGAAGTCCCTGGGGCCAATCCTGGGTCAGAGCGTCTCTGGGGGAATGGCCTGATAGAGGGAAGAGGCTGAAGAAGTCTGGACATTTGCTGTTTTGGGGAGTAGCAAAAGATCGCAACATGGACGACCCCATTCCAGAAAAATCTCTTCCGCTATGGATTGCTTGAGAGACCACTCGTGAGGCATGAGAATAGCTCTGCTCAATCTGTCCGCTATAATGTTGGTTTTCCCAGGGATATGCATTGCTACCAGAAACCGATGAGAGGAGATCGCCCATTGCCATAGTCTGAGCGCTTCTCGACACAAGGGGTAGGACTTGGTTCCGCCCTGTTTGTTGATATACCAAACTACAGACATGTTGTCTGTGTGGACTGCAATTGTCCCTACGGGAAGAAAGTCGTTGAGGGCTTGCAACGTTAAAAGCACTGCTCTCATCTCCAGGACATTTATGTGCAGATGGTACTCGAACGGTTGCCACGTCCCATGAACTATCCTGCCCTGATAATGACCCCCCCACCCGATCAGGGAGGCATCCGTGGTTACAGTGGCTATCGGGGACGGAGGTACAAAGCACCTGCCTTGGTGAACCTGAGACGATGTGATCCACCAAGCAAGATGTTCTTTGCATGTTTGTGTCACCAGAATCTGGTGACGCATTGGGAGTTGCTGGTATGACCACTGTGTGAACAGCATCTACTGAAGGAGGCGCATGTAGAATCGAGCCAGGGGAAGAAGAGTAATGGCCGCAGCCATGAGACCTAATACCTTTAGAACCATTCTGGCCTGTACTTTCTTGCTGGCCAGAATGATCCTGACATGAGTCTGAATGTCTGAAACTCTTTGTTCTGTAAGGGTAGCTGACATCCGAACAGTGTTTAAGTTTGCCTATGAAGGTAATAGACTGGCAGGGCGATAAGGATGACTTTTGAAGTTGATTGAGATGCCTAAATGAGAACAAAGGTCTATTGTGTAATCCCTGGCTTGTATAAGCTGATGCCTGGTGGTGGCTGACAGGAGCCAGTCGTCGAGATACGGAAACACCTGGAATCCTTGACGTCTCAGGTGAGCCGTGACCACTGCCATGCATTTGGTGAACACTCTGGGGGCTGTAGTGAGACCAAAGGGCAGGGCTCTGAACTGGAAGTGACTGGACCCCAGCCAAAGCGGAGAAATCTCCTGGAGCGCCTGTGAATTTTGATGTGATAGTACGCATCCTGAAGATCTATTGAGCACATCCAGTTGTGCTTCTGTAAGAAGGGCAGAATTGACTGAAGAGTGACCATTCGGAATCTTGTCTTCCTGACAGACTTGTTGAGTCTGCTGAGATCCAATATTGGTCTCCAGTCTCCCGTCTTTTGGGGACCAAAAGAACCTTGAGTAGATTCCGGCTCTGAATGGTCTATTGTAACTGGCTGAATGGCTCTTTTTGCAGTAGTTTTGCGATTTCTAACTCTGCAATCTCCCTTAGACCGGTGGTACATCTGGAAGGGAACTTGAGGCGAAGGGACTTTCCTCGAAAGGAATTATGTAACCCTTGGATATGATCGACTGTACCCATCTGTCTTGAGTGAGGGAATGCCAGGCTTCTGGGTACAGTGATAATCTTCCCCCGACTGCCTCCAAGGAGGGACAGCCGGGCAACACCACAGGGATGCTGAAAGGGCTTGTCAGAGAGAGGCTCCCTGTTTCCCTGGTTCTTGGGACCCCCTCTGCCTCTAGAGCGGCGTCTGTTGTTGTTACCCCCTCTGTCTCTAGGGGTAAACTGACCACGTGAATCCGGCGTGACTCCTTGGGATTTACGGAACCACATCTTCCCACCCTTCTGTCCTTTGGGATAAGGCCTAGAAGGAGTGGAAAAACGGACTCCAACAGCAGAAAGAGTCTTGCCGTCCTGCTCACACCTGGTCAAGGTTTCCTTCACCTGAGGGCCAAACAAAGCTGACCCATCAAAGGGAGAATTTGTGAAGGACGCCTTAAAGGGATCCGCAAAATCACATAGCCGCATCCAGGCTTGGCGTCTAAGAGCCACACCTGTGCCTGCGGTTCTACTCGCTCCATCCGCAGCATAAGATATTAGCCGCATGGAGGAGTTAGCAATGGAATTGAGGGTTCCTAGCTGCGAAGCAATCTTTTCTTGAGCCCCTGCAGCTGTAGGATCCTGAACTACCTCTCCCAGCTCCTTCAGGATATCTCTGGAGTCTGGTGAAGTGACAAAGATAATTCAGCGAACGCATAGCAAAGGTCGCTGAGGAAAACATCCGCTTGCCGTACCTATCCATGGTCCTAGAGTCCTTATTAGGAGGATGGACGGCACGGAAGGATCTGCAAGTTCCTTTTGGTGGCCGCAGCCACCACCATGGCATCAGCGGGACACCCTTGGTAAGGAATTGTTTGTCACTCGGGGCAGTGATAAATTTTGAAGGCCTCCTAGGGGCTGGCTCTACAGAGTCAGGCGCTGCCCACGCCTTCCGTGCAATAACTTGCATAAGGGGGTTGAAAGGCGGAGACACCCAGGAGGTGGAGGGCCGAGATCCAAACGCCTCTAGGTATACTGACTCATCCTCAGAGGGATTGTTGGTGGGCCAGTTTCCCTCTGTTTCAGAAGTTCTAGGATGTCTGAGAAGGAGACATCCTCAGAGGGGATCTAGGGGATCCCTCTGACTCATCAAAGTCAGTATCCAAGTGACAGACTCGGGGAGTCTACATGCTTCCTCTTACAAGTCCTCTTCCTAGGAGGATCTCCCGAAACATCAGGAGAATCCTCGGAAGAGGGGAAATTCCCAATGGGGAAACCTGAGGCGGAGGATCTCTGGGTCCTGTAGCAAGAGAAGTGGCAGAGATGTCAACAGGTACTATAGAGGGAGGAGCTACGGGAACAGACTGCTGACTGATACCAGTGGCCAGTACACTCTTCATTACCTCGAATGCTCCCCTCCCAGGCAGGTCCGAGAGAACCCGCTCGAAAGATCTAGGAACTCCGGGACCACCGAAGGGAAGTCTCCGAGGCAGATGTCGGAGCCGAGCTCACCAAGGCCGAGGCTCCAAGGGGAAGAGCGGGCTCGGACAAGGGTGCGATGCCACTCACCCCCTCGGAGGAGACCATGGAAGCCCGACCACCGAATCCCTCTAAGGAAGAGGAGATAAGAGTAGAGGCTGAAGGAACAGAAGGGGGTATCCGTCCTCCAGCCGTAGCAGTAACCATGCCCGAAGACTCCAACTCCAAACTCTGGGGTAGAGTTGAAGGAGGAACTGTAACGGGGTGTGGACCAACAGTCGTCTGCTGAGACGGACTGTGTAGCATTTGGGCCAGTACCTGTGACTTGAGTAATCTACTGACCACTCTCTCTAGGTCATGATCTGACAACCTGGATGACCTTGAAGATCGGCTCCGATGGCTCCGTTCCGATAGAAGAGGCGGCCGAACCGAAAGTATCGGCTCCAAGGAAGGAGACCTCGACCTCTTCCTGGAATGAGCCATCGGAGCCGATACTACAGATCCTGTCGGCGCCGACTTATCGGAGCCGACAGAATCTCGATGTATCGGCTCCAGCCGGAGCCGATACAGCCACCAAAGTAACGGTGTCGGAGCCGATCGGAGCCGACACCGATGCCTGTGCCACATGGGTGTCGGAACCGATCGGCGCCGACATCGACGTGGACAATACAGATTCGGCACCGATAGCCATCGGTGCCGAAAGCTTTGTCAATCCAGAATCGGCTCCAGCCGGAGCCGATCTCGACTCAGTACGAGTCGGAGCCGAGGCCGCAGGCTTAGATACAGAAGCCTGGGCCTTGGCAGGTTTTGTTGATTTTGGTGGAGCCGACTTAGCCGGAGAGCCCTCCGGCTAAAGAAGGCCCCTAAGAATCAACTTGTTACGTCTCTCCTGCAGGACTCTCTGGCTGAAGGAGTGACAAATAGCACAGGAGTCCTGCAGGTGAAGAGGGCCCAGACAATACAGGCAAGAAGTGTGACCGTCTGTCAGAGACATCTTCTGACAGCACGAGTCACACTTCTTAAAACCTGAAACCCTCTCCTTTGACATGGTGCCGAACACACAATACACACACACCAGTCAAATTAAATTAAATTAAATTAAACAAAATACCAAGAGGTATTCTATAAAACACCAACACACACACCCTAACAGGGGGGGGATGGGATAGGGATTAGTTTTAGACTAAAAAAGGGGCTTGAAAAATCACAAAAGTGAACAACTTACCAGGAGCTGGTAAAAAGAAGACCTCCTAAGCGGCAAACGAGATCTGGGTACTTACCGCCTTGCATCATGGGATATGGGGCTGCCTCGAGCTGGTAGAAGAAACTCTCGAGCTTAGCAAGTGCCGAGTCGGAGCCGAGGGATCGGCTCCGAACCCATCAAGCAAGAATGAAGGCGAGATTGACAACTTAACATTAACTTCTTATCATAATGGCTACAACATCCATACATAAATGGCCTCACAGGTATATACACAAAGGAAAGCATACTGAATTATATTAAGAAATGCAAAGTGCACTTATGAATGCTGCAAGAGTCAAATATGGAAAGAAATGAGCATGTGAATTTGATAAAGAAGGGATTTCTGGATTGATATTCAGCAGAATATCAGAAACAAAGGAAAATGGGAGCAATTGCACTAATTGTTAAAGGGGCTCTAACAGTGATAGAAGAAAAAGATAATAATGGTAGATTTGTGGTAGTAAGGAGCTACTGGCAAGGGAGAAGGATTGTGCATACTAATTGCTAAATATTGTGCATACTAATTGCTAAAGAAGAGTTTAAAAATAGGGTAGAAATAAAAGAAAAAGAGATACGATTAAGAAATAATAGGAATTATTTAGAGAGGCTGACAAAGGTTAAAGTACTGCACAAAAAGGTGAACCTCACAGAGAAAAAAAACAGACAACTGCAGAGTGCTAAAGAGAAAATAAGGAATCATCTGGATAACATGCACCAGTTTAGAAAGTTTGCTGTTAAGCAACTATTTTTTGATGGCTCCAGAGCACAAAAAAGTTTAGCACAACAACTTAGATAACAGAAAGTATAAAGTGTTGTCACCGGACTTTGGGGGACTATACCAAGAAAAATAACTACAGATCCTGCAGAGCCATCAGAGGCATTTCGGAAAGGTTATAAACATTTGTATAAAGTAGAGAAATTTAGAAATCAAGAAAGAGCACAAATGTGAATATTTACGGAAGGCTTAAGTAAGTATGCCAAGGCTAGAAGGAGATGAGGTTCAGCAATTAACAGTTAAGATAGGAGGAAATGAGATAAAAACAGTGATATATAATAATTTGCAGGAAAGTCTCCTGGAATAGACAGTACGCTAGTGGAAGTTTGGAAGCTAGGAAATAAGAAAGGGATAAAGATCTCGAAGGTTTTAACTGTATTTTAAAAGAAGGCGAAGCACCAACATCCTGGAAGCAAGCTGTGGAGCCTGTAATACCTAAAGATGGTAAAGAACCATCATACCCAAGTTCATACAGGCCCACTTCAATTTTAATGACTACAAAGTGTTTGACTACAACAGCTAAAAGAATGGAAAAGGTGTTGCCAAACCTGATAGATATGGATCACTGTGCCTTTGTGGAGGAGAGGTAAACCTTACACAATATTAAAAGAACAATGATGATCCGGAGGGAAGCAGAATGCAAGAAAATAAGTCTGTTGTTGGTAGGTCTTGCTGCAGAGAAAGCATTCAACAGAGTAAGCATTTGCATTCCCTGATGCAATAATAAGGTTAATTAGGAGGATATATGAAGGATCGGAGGCAAGAATTAAAGTGAGAGGCTCCTCTCTAACCTGTGTGTGAACAGATAAAAAGGCAGGGGTGACCTCTTTCCCACTTGTTATTTGCTGTATATTTAGAGTCACTGGCAAAGAAAATGAGGGACTCAGAAATTCAAGGATATAACTGGCATGGTAATCAAAAAAGTTGGCTTTTTTGCAGATTATTACTTTGTACCTAATAAAATCCAGAAAAGGACATCTTAAGTTTTGTGGAACATTATGAGAGAGTTTTAAGTCTTTTCGGGATATAAATGACTGAAGATAAAACAAAGGCTACAGCCATACATTATGCACACACATGAATTAGTTCAGCAGTACTCATATTTATGAGTTCATAATATGAAGCTTATAGGAGCATAGATAATACAAATATTATGGTGTTGAAGTGGCTAAAAAACACTAGAAACATGAGTGACAAAGCATCATAGAAACTGATGAAGTTTACATTGCATGGGATCACCCATTACCAACAGTTCAAAAGACAGATGTTAGAAAACTGGACATAGTGGTCCATAAAAAGAAGACAAAAGTGGCATTGCTCATTGAAATCGCCACACCCAGTGACTACAGTGTCGTACATACAGATACAAAGTCACAAAATATCAGGAACTGCAGGCAGAAACGAGAGCAATGAAGAGGAAGACACCCGGACATTTCCAACAGTAGCAGGAGCAACAGGTCTTATAAAAAAGAATCTACAATCATATTTAGATAGGTTACCAATACAATACATGTAACCCCATAGACCCGCGGTGGTGGTGCTGCGGTAGCGTTGTTGCCTCACAGTAAGACACTGTCCAGTTCGATTCTCAGCTAGAGCGTCTTCTGCGTGGAGACATGTGTGAATGGGCGTACCTTCGTTGAAGGTTGTGCGTCAGGCCTGGCAAGCCGGTACGTAAAAATCAACTGCCAATCATTAGCGGACTGGAGTTCTGCTGTGGCAACCCCTAACCGGGAAAAGCCGAAAGACACAAACAAACCAATACATGTAACCCCATACGAATTGCAGAAGGAGTCATTACTGGGCACACTGCAGGTGTTGTGAAGACCACTTTAGGCTGACATCAAAGACTTGAAACAATACTAATTCATGAACTTTAATCGTACTTTGACTTAGGAATGAGGTCCATTCCCATCATGGTACTAGAAACCCAGAAGTCTTGGAGAAATTAAAAAAAGAGCATGGATTAAAAAAGTCTTCTGTTATGGCAGATAAGGATACGTGGGAACAGTCTAGACAAAAGACAAAATGAAAACTTGAGAAACTGAAGCTCTTGTTTACAGATATGCTTGTTTACTGCACAGTGGTGCAGTGGTTGCATTGTCGCCTCACAGCAAGAGGTTCTCCGGTTCGATTCTCGGCTGGGGTGCCTTCTGTGTGGAGTCTGCATGTCCTCCCTGCATCCATGTGGGTTTCCTCTGGGTGCTCCGGTTTACTCCCACATTACAAAGACATGTGTCTGGAGCATTTCTCCCCGGGCCTCCGCTGAAAATTGGCTTTGTTCTAAGTCAGACTTTCCCGGTAAACAAATGTTAAATAAATAAATAATATGGACAGTAAGATACATGCAGTGAAATTACGTTCAGTCCTTTTAGTTTTATATAAAGGTCAGGCATATTTTTATCAACCACAGGAGAAGTTGTGGACAATAATTAACAGAGTTGAAGGAATTTACCTGGGAGGGGAAGACAAAAGGGTTAAGTGGGATAAGTTGATCCTTCCAACAGAACAAGCTGGTTTAAGATTACCCTATTCTGAAGGGATGTTTTAGAGCTACACAATTAAGACTCGTATACATAACACAAACAGAAAGTTATAATTCAAAATGGAAAGGTATGATGATGAAGCAGAAAAAAAGACAGTGTGTCGGATTTTGGATGCAGATCCTTAAGGAGAATAACAGACATACAGAATATTATATTCATAAAGTAGAATAAAGTATTCCAAGAACTAAGCCAACATGAGAATGAAGAAAGGAGATTTTACCAAGAGGGATGACTGCAAGTAGGAGTACACAGAATAAGCAAGCAGAGGGCTTGAATTTACTGGAGAAAAATGGCAAAGGAACCAAAGTGTTGGGAGCAAATAACTAAAGAAGGAAATGCAACAGGATGAGATAAGACCAAGAAGACATTTGAACTGCTGGCTACAGACTGCCTTCCTTACCAGGAACTGACATCAGAGTATAGGCAAAGAAAAAGGTAGAGGCGGAATCATAAATGAAAGATCTGCTCTGGTAGACTTTTTTAGTGAATCTACAGCAAAAGCTGCTGTTAAAAATGGATAATTAGCAGGGCACATAAAATATTGCAAAATACTGCACAATAACTATAAGAATCAATAAGAGGATTTTGGAAAAGATTGGAAAGAGAAACTAGATAAGCAATTTACAAGGGAAAATGGGAGGACATATGCATGGCTCCCGAGTATTCAAAATCTAGGAGGTTTATGATTTTTCCTTGGAAGTCTTTGCATTGGTATTTTTACACCCCAAGCAGACTTCAAAGATTTTTTTTTTCCTAATGTAGATGGCAAGGGTCTATATTATAACAATGATCAAATGATCGAACATTGTTATATCAAACTCAAAAGTTCGAATTCACAACACATTGAACTACCAGAACCAGGGAAAAAAATCACTGTTCCCCCCTAAAAAAAACACATTCAAACATTACATAAAGTGGGGGGCTATTTCCTCCACACACCCCTACTTAAATATACCAACTCCGAGATCGCATTACAGTGCCGAAAACGGCAAAGTGATGGAAGCGGCCAAGCGACTTCTTTCCTAGGGAAAGAATTCGCTTATATGCTGCTTCATCATTTTGCGTTTTTGACATCTGAAGTTCGACCAAGACGCATTCGATAAAATGTGTCTTTGGTCTTCTCATAGGAATCCGATGGCAAGTGCTGCAGGTGTGATGGGGAAGAAAGAGGTAACTGGGTGCAAACGCTTTGGGAGTGCAAGGAGTTGGCAGATTTTAAAAATTCCTTACAGACTACTCTGTCACAAACACTGGGTGAGCAAACAAACAAGTGTAACTAAGGAAGTTATTCTTTTGAGGTAGGACACAGGATCTGAACTGCATTTTCTACATGGGGTTGGGTTGTCATGTCAACGGTCACCATTTCTCTTGATTCATTACCACTCTCCTATCTTCTCCAACAGTACTGCATGACTGTCACAGGTGTTCTCTCACGCAATCTAACCATTTCTTTGCTGGATGCACTAATTTCTTCTTCCCTTCTTCCTATCTGCCTCTATTCATTTTTACTAGATTGTCTTCTGCTTTCCTGCACGTACCAGAGCTACCATATTCTGTTCTCTTTGACCTTCTCTGCAATTAGACCTAATTGGAATTCTGGTATGATGTTCTCATTTCTTTGTCTGTCCCACAGTATACATCCTACAACCCATCTCAAGCACTTCAATCTCCATCACCTCTAGCTTCCCCAGTTGCCCAGGTTTCTGTGCCACAGAGTAGTATTGGTTACACCACTGGTTGGGAAACCTTACTTTTCAGCTTCTTTGGCATTCTTCTGTCACACACTACTCCTGACATTCTATGACAGTTGCTGAAGCCCCTCTGATTCTAACTCTGACTGCCTCATTTAAACTTTCATTCGACTTAACAACCCATTCCAAATACCTGAAGCTGTTAACCTGTTCTAATATTTCCCCTTCTATCTCAATTTTCAGCTTCTTCTGATTTCCCCCAATGCTGCCACGACAACTGTCTTATCTATACTCAGTTTCTTCCCTTATTCCTTCAGTTGTGCACTATGTTCCCCTAACAACTGTTGAAATTCTTGTTCAGTCTGCTTCTAACACCACATTGTCTGCATATAGCATCTATGTTGATCTGTCCCTTCTAACCAGTTTGCTAATGTAGTCCATCACCTGTGTGAACAGCAGGGTCTAAGCTGAACCATGATGTGCATCCACTCCCACAGGGAACTCTCCTGTGAGTTCAAACACTGTCTGTACTTGTGTCATTCGTTCCTTATACATAGCTGCATTAATTCTACCAATGTTTCTGGGACTTTGAACTATCGCAAGGCTGTCCAAATCAGCTTTCTTGGGACCTTGTCATATGCATTCCCCAAGTTTCGGAATGCTCAAGTTAGATGCTTTTCTCATCTCTAGCTTCTCCAACTATCTTTCGCAATGCAAATGTCAGGTCACCTGTGATGCATCTTCATTTAAATCCAAACTGTTCATCTCCCATCTTACTTTCTACTACTCTGCATACTTCTCTGCATACTAGTTTATCAATTACCCTCTTCAGCACTTTTGTGCAGCATAACATGAGTCTGATACATCTATACTACCCACATTTGAGATGGTCCCCTTTGTTTTTGAATGCTGTACTAGAATGATTACTAGTCTCCAGTCATCTGGGACGCACCTTTCTCTCAATACTGCTGAGTACTCTCTAGAGCCATTTCTCCCCTAAATCACCCAGCATCTTGATCATACCTGTCGTGACCTCATCTGTGCCTGCTGCTTTCCCTTACTTTATTTTCCTTTGTACTGCTCTTACTTCTTTTAGGGTGGGCTCTTTTTCCTACTTCATTGTAGGTTGTACCTGATGCAGTACAACTTTTCTGGGGTTTTCTTCACTCAGAAGTTGATGGAAGTACTCCTTCCATCTGCATTTGATGTCATGTGAACTGGTGACTAGCTTGTTTCTGGCAACCCTTATGAAGGATGTCTGATGACTATCTTCTTTATTTTTCTGTCTCGAACTGCTAGAGCCTTGAGTATTTCCTTGAACTCTTGTGCATTTAGTTCAATCAATTTTCAGGTCTTCAGCACAGTCTCAGTTCACTTTAGAGCTTTTCTTTACTGATGCTGTAGATTCAATATTAGAACAGTCTGTTTCTAGTAAATTTAAGTCCTCAGCTACTATTACTTTTCCGTCATGTGTTTCATGTAAAAAATATATGAATTCCTATAGGTCACCAGCAGTTGACTTTGGTGGTCTGCTGTTTTATTGTCACAGTTATACAACCTCCAGTGTTTATTTCAAAGATATACTAAGTACACGTCTTACAATAATCTTTAATCCCTATCATAACAACTTCACCTGATTTTTTTTGTTATAATTTCTGCTACAGAAACATGTTTATACTCTGACAGAACTCCCCATACTCTGGAATAGACTCCCCATACACGTCAAGCAGAGCGCCTCCTTGGCCCTCTTCAAAAGGAACCTTGATGATTTGATGGGAGATAGGAAATTCACCCCGGGGATCACATCAGTCGCCCTGCTAGACAGGGGTCCAGGGAAGTAAATATTGTGGGAAGAAATAACCAGGGAATTGTAATGGCTAGGCTTGTATAGGCCCTAGGGCCGATAGCCTAGTACCAACCTATGACTATGAACTGGTTTCCAGTCATTGTTCTTTAACTACGTTTCACAAATAATATCACTGTCAATGTCAGGTGAACAAAGAACATTTTCCAACAAAAAACTGGATTACTAATGTTCCTATCATTAGCAACCAGCACAGATAAATCAAAATTTCCTGTCTCTGAAGTGTTAAAATTTTGACCTGACAAAAATTCTGTCTTATTTTAGTCAAATACTGCAACATAGCTGCTGCAAACATTCTCTTCCCTTGTCTTGACAAGGGGATACCATCCTGCCTAAATACAGGTGTATGCAGGGGCGGCTCGTGCTACTGGACTGCAGGACTGCAGCCCCCCCCCCCAGCTGCAAAATGAAAACAGAAATCTAGCTACAAGTCCTGCGCATGTCTGCTTTCCTATCCGGACTGCCTTTTCCCTATGTGCTTTCCTATCTGGACTGCCATCTAACCAGTCCAGATTACAAAAACAAGGAAATCAGTGTAGATGCCCCCAGAAGTCTATGCGGTTTGTAACGAGAACAGAGTGCAATGTCTGCAGTCTACATAACAACTAATTGGCTCCCCAGCACTCCCGGCTCATATCTGAATGGCTGGCTCCCACTGCCGGCATGCATGCACTCTTGGACTGAGTGCTACTGCAAGGGAGTAATGGGTGCAAACTTGGACTGTTTGTTCTCGGACTCGACAAGGGAATATATGCTGATGCTGTTAATTAAATTCAGAAGTTCTTGGACTGCCGACAAGGGAATATATCAGAACCAGGCTCTGCCAACAAGGGAATATATCGGAACCACCGATGCTGTAATTAGCCAAGGGAAACTGATGGCTCGGAAGCAAGCATGGTAGGGAATATCTGCAAGGAACACACACTTGGACTGAGGGATGGCTCGGAAGCATAGCAAGAGGCTGAATTCCCTACCCACCACCACTGCAGATTTTTGCCTCATACGTTTGTTCTGAATCTGATGACAGGCATTTGAATTTCAGACTTCATATTCTTCAGAAAATACATTGGTAACACTACACAAAACCTTTTATTCTAGAAATTTTCTAAGTTTATAAAATCAATATTTGAAAATTGTCCCTATTTTTAGGGCTGTATTCCCCCATTACTGGCTTTGTCCAGGTTTTTTGTGCAAAGAGGTTGAGAGCTATGGTGAGAACTGAATTCATTAAATGATAGTCATTTAAGTTTCAGTCTTCATATCTTTCAAGAAACAGCTTATATGGCATCGTGGTATGCTGTTCTGACTGTAGTGCACAGGGGTCTATATTACAAATCTGATATGGTCGACACCTTATAATCGAAGTTTTGAAACACTGAAAATGTAATATAACACAACAACCTACAAAAACAAACCATTTAAACTTTTTAAGTAGGGGGGGAATCCCCCCGGCACCCCCACACCCCCCGCTACTTAAATATGCCAACTCCAAGATCACACTACAGTGGAGAAAAGGGAAATCTTCCCTTTCCGCACTGTACAGAGATCTCAGTTTAAAAATTCAAAGTTTCAAACCTTCAATCATATGGTGTCGACCATATCAGATTTGAAGTTTTGAAATTTCGATCTTCTGATATAGACCCATGCATAGGGTCCTGGGTTCAAGACTTGTCAGTGAAATGCATGGTGGTAACGTAACATTTTATTCTAGCAACTTTCCAAGATTATACAAGCAATGTTTAAAATGTGTCTCTGGTTTTTGGGCTTTTGTCTTCCTCTCCCCCATAATAAATGTTGGCTTTTTCCAGATTTCTTGTGCTGCAAAGTTGAGAGATACAGCTGAGTATTGAGTGGATTTTACAAGGAGCTGAGAGCTTTATGAGAAGTTTAGTGCTGCTTATACTGAGTCTACTTGCATTGTTAATATCACAACAGGTAGTATACTTGCTTTCGTTGCAGAAGGCTGTGGGTTCTACTCTCACAGTATGTACATACATTGCTGATACTGTACTGTGTTGTACTTTTAAAGGGAGTAAATGCTGCAGTCTTGAGAATGTTCTCTTTGATGGAGATACCTAATAACTATGAACCTGTTATCAGTTTGCCATCCATTCAATATTACTAGCTTATAATTTTTTAATGTAACATAGGCAATTTATTCCTCAAGAGCAACAGGCACTTTATTTGTAGATGAAACAATGAAATACAAAGTAGTTTGCTAGCAGCAACCTCTCCATTAGTTACAGATCTCTTTAATGTGGATTATTTAGATGACTTACTTCTGCAGAGATTGTGGATATGTACTGATACTGGTGGATTGTAGAAGTGTGAGTAGAGTTTTATGATGGAAATGTTCTGAATTGGGCAGTTTTTTTTATTATTGGTGCATGCATTTTGTTTCATTGTTTACTGGAAAAATGTTCAAAACAATAAATTTAAAATGTCCTCTAACAACTGTACTGTATTATACAAGGAATATAATTTAATACAAATCAGGTAGGTGTTTATTAATTATCTGATCAGCTCAGGTACACCCCCTCCCAGTTCTTGGTTGGATGTGTCCGATTAGGAACCAGTTAAATCAACTGTCTACAAGCACAAACTTTTTTGTTACTGAATATTTTCGCTGAGTCTGAATGCTACTGAAAATGATGAAGTCAGATTGAAGCAATCACTTCTCTTAGATCTTCGTTTTTTTTTCTTGGGGAGGGGGTACTTATTGTCCACACCTAGGGTGCTAAGTCCATCGTGTAGGATTTCTGCCGCACAATTCTCCCGGCTGAACTATACCTCTCAACTGTCCAGTTTTCGCAGAATGAATAGATTTTTGCTTCTTATTTTTGGTTTGTTCCTCATAAAATTTGTGGTTTTCTGGCAAATAATTTAGGATTGAAATCACTTAATAATGACGGACAATGAGTTTCAGACTTCATACCCTTCGGAAAAATGCATGCTAAAGCAAGACCTGTTATTCTATCAACTAAGTTTATACAAGGGCAACCCTTAGTACTGTTTGTTCCCCCCAATATATTTGGCCTTGTCCAGATTTCCTGCATTGGTTGAGAGGTATGTGCAAATAAATCGTTTTATAGAATTAGGTATATCCAAACCTCTCAACTGTCCCCAATTTTGGCTCAAAATGTTGCTCTCCCCCTAATAATCCCTCTGCAAAATGGCAACTTTGGAAGAAACGTGGAGGGTTTACAATTAATAAATAACTGTAATGATCAGAGTTACAGTTTACTTTCATTTTAGAAATGCATATAGATTCTCTTATTTTGTCAGCTGCTCAACTTAACAGTACTAATACTAAAAAACTGTCCCTTTTTTGACAGGTTCCCAGCTGTATTGTGTGGCTATTTTATATTTTTGCATCACATTTTTGGTCCGTTATTCATACAATTGTGGTTTTCTGGCAAATTAGTGGCAAATCATTAAAGATTGAAGTTAGAAAATAATGACACACATTTGAGTTTCAGATTTCATGCCCTTCAGAAAATTCATACTAAAGCAAGACCTACTATTTGATTATCTTTCTATACAAGAGCAATATTTAAAAATTGTCCTTATTTTTGGGCCTTTGTCCCACTTCTATTTATGGCTTTTTCCAGATTTCTTGCTCTGAGGTTGAGAGGTATGACAGATATGTCAGGGCCATCACCGTCAGCCAGACACATTTCAAATTGTGACATACTTGTTGTATCCCACTCACCCATGTAGTGACTCTGGATGTCTCCAAGCAAGGCAAGGAGCAGTTATGCAGTGCAAGTGTGCAAAGTATCCCCCCATCCAAGGTGGACAAGTATTACAGTGGCTTTTCATCTGTCCTTGATTTTGCAGAATGTTTTGGTTTCTGTCACATTTTTATACTGGTGATTTATGCTTCTTATTATTCAGAAAATGCATGTTGTTGCAGTGCATGCTGCTTTGTGTTTAAGTAGCAATGCTCTAATGCCCATCAGGTAAGCGTGTCTGGGATTGTAAGATGCAAGTAAGCTTTAATAAGCATACTGTTAAAGAATTATCAACATTGAAAGCCTTTTTGTTGGTGCCATGCAGAGAATATTTACATAGCTAGATAATGTATAGGCCTTAGGTGCTGAAATGCATACGACAATATTAGTAATAAAGGACAGGATTACAGTATTTTCAAAGTCTTATTACATTTGTTGGAGACATGCAGTCATCTTTGCAGGCTTTACCTGTAAACTAAACAGAATGCCAGTCTATCATGTGTGGTCCATAACCTGTGCAGTAATCCTTTAAGCAATTTATCTTGAGCTTGTTTCTTGTTCATTTTTTACTTTGATCATGTTTTCCCCATGAAACAAGTAGATAGTTGTCAGGCAGCACCGCAGCAGGTATTTTTTGGATAAGAAACATTTTTACAAGTGGGGGTAATCTGTATCACAGAGATTGCTACTTTCAGCATATTACTTGGGACTTTTATAAAGCTGAATATAAATTATAATTAGAACTGCAGTGCAAGGAGAAGTGGTTTGAGTTGAGTGCTGCTTGTTTTTTTATACTTTATTTCAACTGGCATTCCAGTAATGTATTTAAAAAGTAATTTATTTTTTCATGCTTCACAACCTTTATGTTTCCATCTGGATGTTAAGTAAGCTGTCATGTAGCCAATGTATTGAAATTTTTTTTTTCTTCTCCACTTCATTTTGTCTTGACTGGACTCTCATAATGACGGATTGGCACCCACGGCAGCATATTTAATTAAAGTCCCAGTTTTGTGGTTTTGAGCATAGTTCTGCACCTTTCTAGTTGGCACACCCCTTCCCATTGGCCCCACCCATTCAGCTGTCTCCTGCAGCCCCCTTTGATTTGAAGTCACCAGCCACCACTGGGTGTACCCAAATTAGGTTAGTATGTTCTACGCATTCACATTTTTTAAGCAGTACTTGTATAGGTATTCTCCCAAAAAACTATTCTCTTTCATGTTGACCTGACACATCTTTCTATAAGTGATTTGTGTAAAATTCATCCTAATACCTATACAGGCTATATTATCTAAGAGTGCCGTAAGTTCCTTAACATTCAGTGAGTCACTGAAGATAATATTTCTAGCAACATGTACAAAACATCTCCATACTTCCTTATGTTAATACTGTCTTACATTCAGGAATTCTAAGTCCCTATTCACATCTTGTACTTTTCGCTACTGGCAAACATAACACTATTCGACATTCATTAGGCTCTCTGCAAATGTGACCATCAGTACTTTTAATAACTGACTCTCCAATTACTAGTACAGCACTACAGACCAGATCTGAAGAATCTCCCACTTCTAATTCAGTAATGTCTGCTCTACCAACTGTTACACTTAGTCATAATAATTTCACTGTTTTCATCCATTACTTTTTTTGCAAGCATACAATTCTCATCTGGCTCTCTCTGTACTTCCACAGTCTAGACCACATTGTCAACTTCAGTCTTTCTCCTCTTTTTTTTTTCTTACAGTAACATTCTTTAATCCTTCGAAATTCAATTTAGATTTCTTCCTTGTAGCCTACCCCTTGCCTGTTTTTCTCAGTGTCAGTGGTGAAAAAGGTAGCACATTCACCTTTGGTGAAGAAGGCAGTGGGTTGTATTCCCACACTAGGAAAACTGATTGCTGAAACTACAGTGCAGTATTGGGAGGGGGTGCTGCATTCCTGAGTGTGCCGTCCTTCAGATGAGATGTTAAACCAAACCCCATCTGCCTCAGTTGGTGGTAGCTCAGGTGGGTGTAAAAGATCCCATAGCACCTATCGAAAAGAGTAGAGTTTTTATTTGTACATATATACAATTCATATTTTTACATACTTACAATATTTACATATTTTAGCATCATTCAATGTTATTTCCATTTTAAGTATCCCCCACAACCAAAACCATTTTTTCCAGTAATGTCAATGTCCATTTTCCATTGTATCTTGTTTCATTACGTATTTCATTCCATATAGTCCATGTTACATAGAATATGATTTTGTCCATTTTCTTAACTTCATTCTGGGATCTTGTCCTGTAAAACCCATACTCTATCATGTCCATCTTTAACATTTCAACATTTAAATAACTTTTAATCAAATCATGTTTACCTACTTCTTTCCACAGTTCTTGAATTCTCTCACATTTTAAAAAACATGTTCTGTGATTTCCAATTCTTTACATTTATTACATGTTGTTGTGTCTTTTGGCTTTTCCTGGTTAGGGGTCACCATAACGGAACTCCGGTCCACTAATGACTGGCAGTAGATTTTTACGTGCCGAGTTGCCGGCCCTGATGCACAACCTTCAACGAAGGTACGCCCATTCATGCATGTCTCCACACAGAAGACGCTCTGAGAATCGAACAGGACATCTTACTGTGAGGCGACAACACTACCGCAGCACCACCACTGCAGTCTATCCAATTTTTTCTTGTCTGGCACATTTGCCCCCAGTGGTAATTTTCCTACGAACAACCTCCACAAAAAATCATTGCATTATTTAGTTCTTTTATAATGTTTTATTTCACCATTATTGCTTTCTTCTCATCTAACTCTTTCCATGGATCCACCAAATAAAAGGATATCATAATGTTAACATACCATTCTTTTCTGTTCTTTTCTATCACATTCGTTTTTAATGTCCACAATATAATTTTACTGAAAAATTCTTTCATTTCTTCATTAATGACAATTTTACTTTTTTTTTTCATTTCCATTTCTTCCCAGATTTCTCTATATTTACAATGCATTATTGTTTCTGTCAAATCTTTACTATTTTTAAAGAGATTAGATGCACTATCGGATTTATCAGCCCCAGTCCCCCTTGTTCATGTTTCATATACAAAATTACCCTCTTAACCGTTTTCAATCTTGATCCCCAAATAAATGAAAAAAAGTATCTGCACAATTTCTTTTTCCACATTTCATTGGCATCATATAAATATTTGCAGTATAAGCTATTTTACCTATTATTATGGTGTTTATTAAATGTGCTTTCTTTTTGTATGAAAACATACATGTCTTCCAGAATGTGATCATGTCTTTGATTCCTTTAATAACTTTATCCCATTGTCCATGTCTGTATTCTGTCCTTCCAAATACTATCCCTAAAATATCTATACTCTTTTCATTATATTCCACACCACCTATAACACCTTCATACCCAAATCCTTTGCGTTTCTCTTTATTTATGCTTAAACCAATTTTCTTCAACCGTGTACTCAAATTTTCATTATTATTTTCCATCCAGACTATTTTTTGCGATTACTACACTATCATTAGTGTAAGTGTAGATTATTGATAACTGCATCTCCTCTGTCATTCTATATCCTCCATTGCTTGACATTTTATTGATTTCCAGTACTCTTGTATTCAGGATTATAGCAAAGATCATACTGCTAGCAGGACATCCTTGTTTTATACCACACACTATTGTCAAATCTTCCCTAAACCAACTGTTTACGTTCAAGTTCACATAATTATTTTCATATACTGAATTAATTATTTGTAGTATTTTTCACTTATGTAATGCTTGCAAAATTCCCCATATTGCTTTATACTGATCATATGCCTTACTGATATCACCTATTTTGATTTTTGTTTCCACTTTTTTATTAATATTGTCAATTACTTCCCTTATTATCCACAATAGGTCTTGACTCCCCTTTCCTTTTCTCCCAAACAAATTCTGAACATATAATCAATCTTTCTATTTTACACTGTAGACTTTTAGCTAACTATTCTCTTGAAAGTTTTATGACCTCTGTTATTCAGTGTAATTTGTCTCTATCATTTTTTATTTCATCTTTATCTCCTTTCTTTTAACAGACATTTTATCACACCTGTGCAAATTCCTCTACGCTTAATTCCTCTTTCTAACCACTCACTCATTACTTCTATAAACACCATTTTTTTGCCAGTCACACATTTCTTTACACATGCTATATTCAATTCCGTCCAAACCTGTAGCTGAATTGTTAATATCTTTCAAGATCTCATTCAACTCATTTATATGTATTTTTCTCTCTATTCATCATCTTCCTTTTCACCATTTTAAATTTGTTCTACATTAACTACTTTTTACTATATAAATCTAGTACATATTCTTTAATTATTTCATATATTCTCCTTTTTTAACTTGTTTCCCTTCTTTATCTTTTAATGTTCTTATTATCTTTCCTTCTGTTACTATCCTACATAAGTATGGTGCTGTCGTTTCTTTTTTCCTTGTAAACCATATTTTTGCTAACATAACAATGTATTAACCTTATCCTGATTTCTTCTGTTTAATTCTTTTTTTTTTTCATAAAAAAAGAAGTTATGTACTCACCATAATGTTCCATGTGTGTTGTCCATCTTCGTCTTCATTCTTACTAGGTTGGGTTCTGATGCAATCCTCGGATCCGATTCGGCTTTTTTATTCAAGCTCGAGGTCTTCTGCCAGCTCATGGCTAAACCCTATCCCAGCATGCACCAGAAAACCTCCGCAGATCTTGTTTGCACTTATAATAGTAGTATGAAAGTATGACAATAAAAAACAATTCAGAGTCAGATGAGGAAGTTCAGAGAATAAAGTAATCTGATTATACAAACTTGATCTTCCAAAAGTAAAACTGGTCGGGGGGAATGGAGGGTGGGATGTAAGAATGAAGGCAAGGATGGACAACACACATGGAACACTATGGTGAGTGCATAACTTCTTTATTTGTTGTTGTCCTATCTCGCCTTCATTCTTACTAGGTTGGGACAGCGTCCCTAGCACCATCTTTTTTGGGTGGCTCAAGGGAGAATATTCTTCAGAATCATGGAACCAAAACAGGCCCTGTTCCTGGAGGCCAAATCGACTTTGTAATGAGTAATAAAGGTATGTGGTCTTACCCATGTTGCTGCAGCAGAAATGGTATCAATTGGTAGTTTAGCCAGAAAGGCAGAAGAGGTTGTAATGGCTCTTGTAGAGTGGGCGTTAACTCTTTTGGGGAGATCTCTATTTTGAGACTTACAGATAAAAGTTATGCAATCTGAAAGCAATTTTGAAAGTGTTACCTTAGAGACAGGGGTATCTTTTTTTGAGTCTGAAAAGGAGATAAAGAGCTGGTCAGATTTTTCTGAATTTCTTAATTCTGTGCAAGTAAAAACGAAACTGTCTATGCACATCCAGTTGATGTAACATGTATTCTGCCTTATTTTCATAATTTGGGTAGAAGATTGGCAGCTCTATAGATTGGTTCAAATTTGAGTCTGAACATACTTTGGGCAAAAAGGAAGGGTTTGCTCGTAAAGACACCCTGTCCCTATGGAAAAGCAAGTATGGGGGTTTTATAGACAAGGCTTGCAGCTTTGACACTCTTCTAGCAGAGGTAACTGCTATCAAGAGAATAGTTTTCCATGTCAAGAACTTGAGTTCGCAAGAAGATGCTGGCTCAAATGGGGGAAAAATTAAACGAGACAGGACGAAATTTAAGTCCCATGGTACTGGAGGGTCTCTGACAGGTGGTCTTAAATAGCAAAGTACCTTTAAGAAAAGCTTTGCACAGTCTATCTGACATGATATTGAGGCCCGATTCACCTAAATGGAAATTGGATATCGCTGCTAGCTGAACTCTAATGGTAGCTGCAGCTGCACCTTCATTGAATAGCTTTGCTAGGAATTCTAAAATGGAATTCACTGAGGCAGAAAACGGGTCAATGTGATTACGAGAAGCCCATAAGAAGAAACTTTTCCATTTGTTTCTATATATCTTTCTTGTTGAAGCTTTATGAGAGGAAATTAGGATGTGTTTAACTGATGAAGAGAGGTTAGAAAACTTGGCTACTGTTGGAATCAGAGCAGCCAAGTTGTCAATTTGAGGGTCTGAAGGGAAGGGTGGAGCATTCCTGATGCATGAGTCAAAAGGTCTGGAACTGGGTCCAGCAGCCAAGGCTCCTCCCGAAGATGAGGCCACAGAAAGGAGAACCAAGTTTGACGAGGCCAGTATGGGATGATGAGTATCAAATCCCTTACCAAGAATTTGGCTTTCTGAAGCACTTTGGGTATTAGTGGAAAGGCGTAGAGGAGACCCGAGGGCCAATCGTGAACAAGTGCATCCCTTAGTGACTTACCTGGAGGGGGGGATAAGGGCAAACTAGCTGCTGCATTTGGCATTCATGTATGTCTTAAAAATGTCGCAACAAGGCTGACCCCATTTGTGGAAAATCTTTTCCGCTACTTTCTGTTTCAGGGACACTTGTGAGGCATCAGAATCGCTCTGCTGAGCCGGTCTGCTATCACGTTGGATTTCCCTGGGATGTGTGTTGCTATCAGAAAGTGTTGGGAGGAGGTCACCCACTGCCATACTCTCAGGCCTCTTGACAAAGGGGGTAACATCTGGTTCCTCTCTGTTTATGTACCATATAACTGACATGTTGTTTGTATTGCGACAGTTCCCAGCGGAAAAGAGTCCTGAAATGCTTGCAACACTAGAAGCACTGCCCTTATCTCTAGGACAATGAAGTGCAAGTGAGCCTCATGATCCTGCCAGGTGCCTTGGACCGTCTTTTGCAGATAGTGCCCCCCCCCCACCCTATCTGAAAGGCATCAGTGGTCACTGTGGCCAATGGTTGGGGAAGTACAAATGGTCGACGTAGAGTCACTTGAGTGAAGTAAATCCACCAATGAAGTTCCTTTTTGCAAGTTTCTGTTATTATTATGTTGTGGGACATCGGCAATTCCTGCATTGACTACTGAGTGGACAACAGCCACTGGAGAATTCTTATGTGTAGACGTGCTAGGGGGATCAGAATTACTGCTGCTGCCATGACCCCCAAGATTTTTAGGACTATCCTTGCTTGAACCCTTTTCTTTGTTAGAAGATCTAAAATCTTACATCTTAGAACTTAATTCTTTCTGGAAGAATCTGGCCATCATGTTTGTTGAATCCAATTCTGCTCCTATAAATAAAACATGCTGAGAAGGCAGCAAGGTGGATAGTTTACTGTAATTCCTAGGTGATAGCAGAGATGCAAGGTGGTGTCTCTTGCTTTTATTAGTAGATGCTTGGTGGTGGCGGTTAGGAGCCAGTCGTCTAAGTGTGGAACACCAGGAACCCTAGGCGTCTCAAGTGAGCCCAGACTACTGCCATACATTTGGTGAACACTCTGGGGGCTGTAGTGAGGCCAAAGGGCAGAGCTCAAAACTGGTAGTGACCATCTCCCAGCCGAAAGTGCAGGTGTCTCCTGGATTGCCTTTCCATTTTTATGTGGAAGTACGCATCCTGGAGATCTATAGAGCACATCCAATCATCTGGTCCCAGAAAAAGGGAGTACTGGACTGCAGTGTTAACATCCGGAACTTGTACTTTCTTACTGATTTATTTAAAATGCTGAGATCCAGACTGGTCTCCAGTCCCCTGTTTTTTTGGGACTAAGAAGAATCTTGAGTAAATTGCGGATCTTATTGGGTCTGTGGGGACGGTTTGGATAACTCTTTTGTCTAGCAACTTTTGAATTTCTAAGGTTGCTTGTTCCCTTTAACTGGGTGGAACGTCTAGAACCTTTTTTATGTTTGGAACAGGGAAGGAAAAGGGTATGGCGTAACCTCTGGATATGATGCGTTGTACCCATTTGTCTTTCATTTGTCACCAGGCTTCTGGTTACAATGATAAGTGGCCCCCGACTGCCTCCAGAGATGAACAGACGAGCATCCATTCAGGAGCACTGAAAGGGCTTACCAAAGAAAGATTCTCTGATTTTGTGGACCCCCTCTGTCATGTGGTCGGCGTCCTCCATTACTACTTCCCCCTCTGCCCCTGGGGTAAAATTCACCACTTGTGTCCTGGAAAGCTCTCCGAAATTTTCAGAACCACATTTTGCCACTTCCTTTCTGAATTTTGGGATAAGGTCTGGGCATTCACAAAGGAAGACTTAAAGGGCTCCGCAAAGTCATACAAGCGCATCCAAGAATGTCTCCTTAGATAAATTCCTTAACCCACTGTTCTATTTGCTCCATCCGCTGCATAAGAAATCAGCATAATGGAGGCGTTGACAACTGAGTTTAAGTTAGAAAGCTGAAAGGATACTTTGTCTGAAACCCCTTCAGCCCCTAAACCATGTAGAACATCTCCTAGCTCTTTCAGGAGGTCTCTCTGTAACCTATTAAAATGAGTAAGGTAATTCAGCGATCTGAGGGAAAAAGTCACTGAAGAAAAAATGCACTTTCCATATCTGCCCATTATCTGAGACTCCTTGTTCGGTGGATGAACAGAAGATGTCTCACAGTTCCTTCTTGGTGGCTGCCTCCACCACCATAGCATCTACTGGGACTCCTTGGTTACAAAGGTCTTATCTGACAGGGATGTGATAAATTTGTCTGGCCTCCTAGGAACAGGTTCCACTGAATCTGGAGACTCCCACATCTTCCAAGAAACTAGATCCATAAGTTCATCAAACGGGGGAGACACCCAAGTGGAGGAAGAGTGAGATCCGAAGGCCTTCAAGTAAACGGACTACTCTGTTGAAGGGTTGGTGGACTTCTAACTGCCTCTCTGTTTAAGCATTTCCAAGATGTCTCCAAAGGAGACATCATCAGGAGGCAACCGTGGGAACTCTTCAGCTTCATCGAGGTCCATATCAGAAGTGATGGGCTCCTCTGAGGAGTCTAAATGCTTCCTCTTGCATAATCTCTTCAGAGGGGTATTCTGGAGAGGTTTCAGAGGAGAGTGTGAGGGTTGCCCTGTGGGGCATCCTGAGGCCTAGGATCTCTGCGTTCCTGTGGATGCAAGGGTATACAGGCAGACATTGATGCTTTTTGGGGGTAAAACATCCGCAGAAGGCACCAGAACGGTCTGTGGAGACAGCACTCTCCTCATCACCTCAAAAGCCCCCCGTCCCTGATCCAAGGATATCCCTGGATCCGAAGCAGTCAAGGGCACCACGGAATCAGGGACGATGGGCCTGAGGCCAAGGTAGGAGTAGCGCTCACCAGAGCTGATGCCCCAAGAAGCAAGGCGGAATCCGACAACTGTCCGATCAGACTCGCCTCCCCAGACCAGACTGGACAACACCGGCTCCTAGATTCCTCGAGCTCCGATGGAGTTGAGCACGTTGGAGTAATGGTTGGATCCAAAGATGCCATCATAGGTCTCAGATCCGAGGGTTCCACTAACATCAGCTCTGGATCTTCTAATTCCAAAGTCTGAGGTCAGATCGGAGGAGGAATCGGAGAAGGAGAGGAGGATGCGGTAGATCTGAAGCCCTCAGGATTGGATCCAACAACAACTTGGCCAGCACTGGTGTCCTCAACTGTCTCTGTACCACTCAATCCACGTCATCGAAAAGGCTCCTGGAAGACCGAGTCGAGGGGGTTGGAGACTTAGAATGTCATAATATTGGTGACCTTACTGTAGGAGAGAACAGCTCCAAGACTGGAGACCGGCTCTGAATTTGAAACTCTGGCAGCACTGAGACAGATGGTGTTGGAGCAGGAGACTTCTCTGATCTGATAGGCTTATGATCTGATGTAGAAGTTTTGGAAACCTTTTTTGATGGCTCAGATAAGGTGGAAGAGGAAAATCTCTTACCAGACTTGTCCAATTTTGAAGTTGGGAGACTTGCCAGTTTTAGATAAACCCAGACTTTCTTCTATAGCCTCTGAGAAGGGGGGTTTCAAGAGTCCTTTCAAAATCAACTTGCTCTTCCTCTCCAGGAGGGCTCTGTAGTTAAAGGCATAGCAAAGAGAGCAGGACTCCTGGAGATGGACAGCTTCAAGGCAATAGACGCAAAGCATGTGTCTATCACTTAAGGGCATTTTCTGCCCACATCCCTCACATTTTCTGAAACCTAGTGGTTTTGAATCCTTATTAGACATTCTGACAGAGAAAAAGGTAGCAAAGGATCAGAAAAGTTTTTTTTTTTTAAACACTAACAGCAGTTATATGAAGGAAATAGAGAGAAATAAAGGCAGGCACAGCCCTCTAACTTAAACGAGCTATGCCCAGGAGACAGAAAGGGAAAGAGAAAGCCCTCTAACTTAAACGGGCTAAAACGGAAGGCAGCTCTCTAACTTAAATGAACCGTCGTCAATGGGACTTCAAAAAGAAAAAAAATAAACAAACGACAGGAATAAGAGCCCTCTAACTTAAACGGGCTATTTATCTTTTAAAAGGAGAAGCCAGGAGAGGGACAACAAAACCTGAACAGAAGACGACGGCCAATAGCAGAAAACAGCCACAAAAAGCAGAAACAAAAACTACCCAGTAAAATATTAAGTATCTGAAGATAAATAACAGCCAACAATAACCTATTACCAAAGTTGAAG
Source organism: Protopterus annectens (assembly GCF_019279795.1). Classification (NCBI taxonomy): domain Eukaryota; kingdom Metazoa; phylum Chordata; order Ceratodontiformes; family Protopteridae; genus Protopterus; species Protopterus annectens. The sequence continues at coordinate 990,810,081 of NC_056727.1, forward strand.
AGTAAAGTAAACAATATACTTAGCCAGAGATAGCAGAACAAGCACCCGATCTTGTTTAGTGGCAAACGAGATCTGGGGTGGTTTTCTGGTGCATGCTGGGATAGGGTTTAGGCACGAGCTGGCAGAAGACCGAGCTTGAATAAAAAGGCTAAGTCAGATCCGAGGATCAGATCCAAACCCAACCTAGTAAAAATGAAGGCGAGATAGGATAACAACACATCGATTTTTTCTTCTCTATCAAGTCTTTAAATATTTTTTGACTTAATATTTGTATTTCATTTTTTTATTTTTTCCTTTTCTTTTCTATAAATTTTTAAAATACTTTTTTTGTATTTCTTTTTGAAATGAATCCAACATATTGTCCAATTTTCATAAAAATCTCTCATATAAATATGTTGTTGCCATAATTCTGTAATTTATTTTCCTCCTCCTGAATCTAACTCTTCATTTACTTTTTATGCCTTTTCCTGTTTTAATATATTCCTTATTTTCATGAATTCTTATTCAAATCACCACATGATCAGAAAACCCATTAGATTTAATTCCTTTTTGTATTTTTAGGCCTTCTGATACCAAAAATAACCAATTTCTATCTTAATTTCATTTATTTTGTAAATCCAGTGTTTATTTTTCCATATTTTTAATTTTCTACTTTTCATAATTTTAGTAACCATTTTAACATCAAAACTATTTTTTTTATTACAGCTGAAGTCACCTGTCATTATTATATCCATGTTAACACAGACACAATTAGGTATACTTTTAAACACTGTTTATCTTTCTTTTTTTGTCATATATGCATATAAAGCTATTCCTCAATATACATATTTTTTCCATCTTACATCTACTACTGTTATTTCGCCCCAGTTCTACTATTGTACTATCTAGTATTTTTATATTTTCTTGGCATAGTATACATATACCTGAACTTGTTTATTTGCCTATCTTCCAAATAACAATACCATTCCAAAGTTTTTCTGTTGGCACCTTTTCTTCTTCTGTTAGCATTCTAAAGTCTTCTAACACTATTACTTGAGCATGTACTGCAGCACACCACTGTAAAATACTAATTCCTCTCTTGATATACTTCACACTGTTCACATTCAAAGCTAATAATTTCAGCTTTATAAAACAGTTATTAAACTAATCTTCTTTATCCCTTACATTTCTTATTCTCTTTCGCCATTACATTTTTAAATTGTCTTTTTCTTTCCCTAACTCTCTTTCGCTTTTAATTTTTCTTGCCTTTTACTATATGCCACTCTGACCCTTCTTCACTTGTTTCGTCTGTCTCTCTTTTTCTCTTTCTAAATTTAAACACTATTCCTATGTTTTTTCTTGTTGTGCTGTGTGTTCTTATATGGCATTCTTTTCTTTTTTCTTGTATAATTTAATTTTCAATTTCTTGTATTTCTGCCTTACATTCTAACCATGAATGTCCCATATTACCACATTTCTTACATTTCACTTCACATTTCTTTGTATTACGACCTGTCTGACCACATAAACAATATCTTTTTTGTCACATTCGTTAATTAAATGATCACTTTTTCCACAAAAATAACAAGTCTTCGGTTGTCCTCTGCACCTCACAAAACTTATATCGCCATACACATTAATAATACTATCACATTGTCATTTACCACTTTTAAAATTATTCCACATTCCCAACCCCCTGTCCATAATCCTCTTTTACAGATTTAGTAGTGTCCATCACTTCTTTACATATTGTCAACAAATATTCTCTCAATTCTTTGCTCCCACTTCAGTTCTAAACTGAATCAAGATTCTTTTTTTTTTTTGTTTGCCTGAAAAGGCTTTCACAACATACAAGTCTACTTTTTTTTTTCATAGACCTCCAAAAAGTTTCCATAGCCTGACCAGTTTCAAAAAACTAAGTCACAAAAAGTTTCTTTGTTAATTAAAATGAAAGTTCTTACCTCTTCAGCTTTTACTCTCACGGTGCAGTAACACTGTCCCATACCTCATATCTGACCAGGCCTTTTTCTTTTTCCTGCTCACCCAAACAACATATGTTTTTCTTTGCTTCCTTCATTTCTTTCTTCTCCTTAGCTCCTTATTCCACCTTTTTAGTATATGACTTTTTTTATAGAACTTTCTCTTGCTCTTTTTCCTTCTCTTTTTCTCCCTCTTCTATTTTTTTCCATAAGGTCACTTCAGGATATAGCAGTTCTACTTTCTGGCTCACTTTGGTTAAATAACTACTCCATATACTCATCCCACAACCCTCTCAATTGAATTGTTGAAATAACACATTTTCTGCAGTTTCTGCTATTTCAAACAGTTTTTCCTGGAAATTTTCTTCTGAATCCATTTCCACCACTGCATTTGGCTCTATCTCCTTCCCGATCTTCTCACCATCAGCAGATGTTTCCTCTGCTCCCACATCACCTGAAAACATTTCTGGTAGCAATTCTACCATTTTTCTTCATTTTCAGCATATTTAATTTCCAAATTGTCTTGGCTCTAAGCAGCCATGTTTCTCCCTGTTCCTCCTGGCCTCCTCCACGCCTAAACAGGAAAGAAGTAAGGATGTGCAACACCCAATCTCTTCCCCATACTGCAAAGAGTAGTGGAAGTTCCCAGATGCCCTCACCAAATTTCCCCTAGTATTACAAATACCTTCCTGAAAAGAGGCTACTAACCTAGCAAGATTAACCCAAATAACTAAGGATAAATAAAGTAAAGTAAAATAAAATAACATAAATAACTTCTCTGTTGGAAAAAATTATGTCATTTTCTGTACACTGAATGTTTTGTGTCTGAACAATGTAACCATTCCCTGTAATCTGGGTATTACATAACAAAGACGTGTCCTTTTGTTTGATTTACATTTTCTTTGCATTATAGACTTGATTTAATCATCTTCTTATTATTATTACTATTAGCTATTTATTGCAAATGTCTCATTTTTCTATTTTTATTTTCTTCTACATGCTCTGAATCTTTAGACTGCTGTACTTTTGCATCCTGAATTCCAAAGTTGCCATCTGAAGTATCATGTTTAACATAGGTTGAGTGATCTTTACTAACAGATGGTACTTCCTTTCCTAAACAGTAATTATTTGCACTTTGCCTATTATTATTTTATCAGTCCATTTATTAATATAACAGTTTTCCAAGCTGTGCATAAGATAAAAGGGAAATTCCTTCAGAAAGTCTAGATTTGCTATCAATAACAGTAAATAAATCATTCACCTTTTGACATTAGGAACACAAACCTCCAACATTACTAGGTGTTACCTTTATATATATGAGCACATAATTTAGCACATCGGACAAATTCCTAATGCTTTAACAAATCATTAATGGAATGCTCATTTAAAGAGTCCATTCCCAGCTAAAATCAAAGTAAAGAATTTTAAGAGAGACAAAAACATAGACATCAGTAACAACAGTAGTCACAGCAATTAAAACAATTTAAATTAAATTGTTTGAGAAAAATCACACAAATAAGATGTAAACAGATAAGTACATCGAACTATCCTTTTATAAAGGGAAGTAATTTATAAAGCAGTTATTTTGACTTACCATACCAGTTGTACCAGTGACATTAAAACAGTGGATGTCATAATTGCTCTCAGGTGCACCTTTGTTATAACAGTAAAAATTGGAGGTACACAAAATAAAACATAAATCAAAACAAATATTACCCTACTACAAAGAGTAGTTTTAGATAAGCTCTGGGTGCCTTATCTTCAATCTATACAAATGTAGGCACCATACAATTTTTCAGTACCATTGGATTTTCCTTATAAGCAATATGGCCAAGGGTATTATTAGGACACAGGAGGCCATGAACACCAGAGTTTTGAGAAGATTTCATGCTGCAGTTTCCTGTTTCCTGATGGTCTGGAAAAGCTGGGTAAGAAAGTGAATCTTTTCCTGAGGCAGAAAGTATTTTTGGATCCTGAAGTCCAATTCCACTCCATAAAAGGTCACTGGTGGAAGACTGGATTTTTTTTTAGATGGAGTGTAAATTCGGGACTTGACAGAAAATCCATGGTTAGTTGAATCTAGTTCTGCCACAGTGTTTGCCTGAATGATGCAGTCATCCAGATTAGGGTAAACACAGAAGTACTCTCTCCTGCAATAAAAGAAAAAAATCTGGAGCCAAACGTTTGGTAAAAACCCGGAAGCAGTAGATAAGCCAAAGGGCTAAGCAAAGCTTAACAGTCCTAAAGTTAATATAAAAGCACGGAAGACAGATGGAGACTTTGTGCACCAGGCCCAGGGAAAACAAATAATGAGTGGAAGTTCCGGTGGGAGATTTGTTTTCCACACTCTACACACATATTGGACTTAACTGGCATTTAAGATTACAGCAAAAACAACACAAGAAACAGAACTTTCCCAATGGGGTACTTTGCTTTAGTTGCTCTACTTCTGGTTTTGGACCAACTGATATAGTAATATCACTAAGTGCTTCATACTCCAGTGGCAAGACAGAACTAAGGAAATGGTGCCAGCCCCCTATCCTTCATATCCTGACACTTATGGAAGGCTGTCCACCGGACCTGGTGGAAGAGAGCAAGTCTCTGGTATTCAGGCTGGCTTCAGGCTTTCAAGGCAGAAAAATCCCAAAAGTCATTAGTAGAACAGTGAAGCACAATGAACACCCTTATGTTTCTGAGCTGAAGATGAGACTCGAAGACTGTGAAATAAGTAAGTGACATAATTTGCTAATAAAAGAGGCAAAAACAAGGGGAAGGATATTAGAACAGAGCCGATCTTGTCAAAAGCTGTGGAAGTGGGCACAGCAAGTAAAATTAGTACACAAAGTATTAAATAAAAAATGGGTGTGTGCAAGATAAAATGACAGTCCAATAAAAAATAAAAGCAAAACCATAAAGCAAAAATTTACTGAAGCAGTCTTCTTCTTCTTTCGGCTTTTTCTTGGTTAGGGGTCGCCACAGCGGATAACCTGTCTTCTCATGACTGGCAGTGGAGTTTTACAGTGTCGAGTTGCCAGCCTGGTGCCCAACCTCCCACGGAAGGCACACACACATGCACAAACTCACGCCTAGGGGCCAATTCAGTGTATCCAATCCACCTACAGCATGTCTTTGGGATGTGGGAGGAAACCGGAGCACCCGGAGAAAACCCATGCGACCACAGGGAGGACATGCAGACTCCGCAGAGAAGACCCCCCCCCCCCCAGTTGAGAATCAAAGCGGAGAATGTACTTAAGCAGTAATGGTCATAAAAAGAGAAACAGAGAAAAAAATATACTAGAAACAAAAGAAAAGACTGTATTTAAAATTCACGCCATATATACATTAGTTTCAAGCATGAGATAAAGCACAGTCTTACTTTCAATACATTTGTCTAGAATGTGTAAATGAAAAAGCAAGTGAATTTAAAGTAATTTCCACAATAAAGTACAAAAATGCTTATGGGGTACTGTGAAAACAGTGCAAGTTGGACCTGCTGAAAAGAAATCCTGTGAATGAATACGCAAAATGTTGAATTTAAACTAGGCAAATCTTGCAGTGTAATATTTTACTTGAATATGCTCTTAAGGCAATGGGGTAGAAGCCACTGGAGAGAAACAATCTATATAGCTACTGCTCATACAGTGGATATAAAAAGTTTACACACCCCTGTTAAAATGCCAGGTTTTTGTGATGTAAAAAAAAATGAGACCACAATAAATCTTTTCAAAACGTTTCCCACCTTTAATGTGACCTATAACCTATACAATTCAATTGAAAAACAAACAAATCTGTTAGGAGAAAAAAATATAAAAAATAAAAAACATACACTACGCTGGTTGCATAAGTGTGCACACCCTTAAACTAATACTTTGTTGAAGCAAATTTTGATTTAATTACAGTATTCAGTCTTCTTGGGTAGGAGTCTATCAGCATGGTACATCTTGACTTGACAATATTTGCCCACTCTTCCTTTCAAAAGTGCTCCAAATCATCTCTTGTGCAAAGCCCTCTTCAGGTCACTCCACAGATTTTCTACTCGATTTAGGTCTGGGCTCTGGCTGGGCCATTCCAAAACTTTAATTTTCTTCTGGTGAAGCCATTCTTTGGTTGATCTGGATGTATGCTTGGGGTCACTGTCACACTGAAAGGTGAAATTCCTCTTCATCTTCAGCTTTCTAGCTGACTGGTATTTGGAACTGTTCATAATTCCCTCCACCTTGGCTAAAGCCCCAGTTCCAGCTGAAGAAAAGCAACCCCAAAGCATGATATTGCCACCACCATGCTTCACTGTGGGGATGGTATTCTTTTGGTGATGCGAATTGTTGTTTTTTGCACCAAACGTACCTTTTGGAATTGTGGCCAAAAAGTTCAACCTTGGTCTCATCAGACCATAACACATTTTCCCACATGCTTTTGGGAGACATGATGTATTGTTTTGCAAATTTTAGCCAGGCGTGGATGTTTTTCTGTGAAAGAAAAGGCTTCCATCTTGCAACCCTACCCCATAGTCCAAACATATGGAGAATACGGGAGATTATCGTCACATGTAGTAAACAACCAGTACTTGCCAGAAATTCCTGCAGCTCCTTCAGAGTTACTGTAGATCTCTTGGCAGCCTCCCTGACCAGATTTAATCTTGTCTTTTCATCAATTTTGACGGGAAGCCCAGTTCTTTGCAATGTCACTGTTGTCCTATATTTTCTCCACTTTTTGATGACTGTCTTCACTGTGTTCCATGGTATATCCAATGCTGTGGAAATTCTTTTGTACCCTTCTCCTGACTGATACCTTTCAACAATGAGATCCCTTTGATGCTCTGTAAGCTCTCTGCGAGCCATGGCTTTTGCTGTAGCAGGCAACTGAGTAAATGTCAGGAAAATCCTACTAGGACAGCTGAACTTTATTTGGGGTTAATCAGAGTCTCTTTAATTGATGGCAGGTGTGTACCCAAGAAGACTGACTGTTGTATTTAAATCAAAAGGTGCATCAACAAAGTATTAGTTTACGGGTGTGCACATACAAAAAAGTATTATTTTAAGGGTGTGCACACTTATGCAACCAGCGTTTTGTACATTTTTTATTTTTTATATTTTTCCCCTAACAGATTTGTTTTTCAATGGAATTGTACAGGTTATAGGTCACATTAAGGGTGGGAAAAGTTTTGAAATGATTTACTATGGTCTCATTTTTTTATATCACAAAAACCTGGCATTTTAACAGGGGTGTGTAAACTTTTTATTTCCACAGTATATTCCAGTCAATGGGTGAAGCCAGTGGTGTCAAAAGCTGCCAACATGTGAACAGAAAAATAAGTGTAAAATCCTTTTTCACACAGTAGCATTCAAGTAAATTATTTTAATATTTTGGGTTATGTGGCTTACAAGAAGCTATGAGTGGTAAGTTACAGTGTGAAAACAAAGATCAGGTGTGTACAATAAATGTCAAAAAGACATCTCCGATACTGTATATATCTATAGCAATAATATCCTGCATGACTATGCTAATTTATTGACAAACTTAATTTTTTACGATAATTTAAAGATGCTAGGGATTGAATGTAACATGGGGATTTCCCCCCAGGCCTCTGCTGAAAACGGGTTAACCACCCAGTCGGACTATCCCAGTAAACAAATATAAAATAAATAAATCAACCATAAAATAAAACACGATGCAATGCATTAAATGTTAACATAAAAATAGAAGTTATGTTCTTACCATAACGTTCCATGTTAGTTGTCTTCTTCTCGCCTTCTTCTTGCTGGATGGGTTCGGAGCCGACCTCGGCTCCGACTCGGCCACTCTAAAAGCTCGAGAGTTGGTTCCTCCGGCTCGAGGCTCCCCTTATATCCCACAATGCTAGGCGAGAGTTACCTCAGATCTCGTTTGTAAGCTAACCCCAGCTTATAATAGTATCAGAATAGCTATAAACAAAGTCCACCTCTAAAACCAGGGAGAAAGAAGGGTGACCTAAATCCTCATCCAGGAAATATGCACAACAGCATATGCCTAATAAAAGAGGTGGTAGAAAGAGAGGTCACAATCACAACTCCTCTAGGTCTGTCCAGGCCAGGGGGAAGGAGGGTGGGACGCAAGAAGAAGGCGAGAAGAAGACAACTAACATGGAACGTTATGGTAAGAACATAACTTCTATATGTTAAGTTGTCTATCTCGCCTTCATTCTTGCTGGATGGGACCGGCCCCTAGCACCTTGTCCCGGTGGCCTAACGGAACAGACTCCTGAGAACAGTGGAACCAAAGTTAGCTCTATGCCTAGAAGCTAAATCCAACTTATAATGAGAAATGAAAGTGTGAGGAGTAGCCCAAGTAGCCGCTGCACAAATGGTGTCAATAGGCAGTCTGTCTTGGAAGGCTAAAGAAGTAGCCAAAGCTCTGGTGGAATGGGCCTTAGGTTTATTAGGCAGCTTTTGGTGTCTAATTTCATATACAAGGGAAATCAAAGATGTTAGCCATCTGGATAATGATACCTTTGAAACTGAAAGTCCCTTTCTGCCATCCGCATAGGAGACAAACAGCTGGTCAGATTTTCTGAATTGTTTTGTTCTATCCAAATAGTACCTCAATTGACGATGAACATCCAGGCAGTGTAATTTTTGTTCAGACCTATTGGAATATTCTGGAAAAAGACAGGGAGGTCAATGCTTTGATTTAGATTTGACGTCGAGACTACCTTAGGCAAAAAGGACGGGTTCGTTCGTAAGGATACTCTGTCCTTATGAAACAATAGATAAGGAGGTCGACAGCTGAGTGCTTGAAGCTCTGAAACTCTCCTAGCTGAAGTAATAGCTACCAGAAAGAGAGTCTTCCATGATAGCAATTTTAAAGAACAGGAGACTGCAGGTTCGAAAGGGGGAAGAATCAAAGAAGTAAGAACTAAATTTAGGTCCCAAGGAGAAGGAGGATTTCTTATAGGAGGTCTGAGAAGAAAAACTCCTTTCAAAAAGGCTTTGCAAAGCTTGTGGGACATTAAGGCAGATTCAGAAATACCCACATGAAAGTTAGAAATAGCTGCCAATTGAACTTTAAGAGTAGAGGGAGATGAACCTGCATGGAAGAGTTCAGCTAGAAAATCAAGGACTATTTGGATGGAAGCAGTGAAAGGATCTATGTCCCTTCCTTGAGCCCAATATGTGAAGCGTTTCCACTTACTCAAATAAATCTTCCGAGTGGAAGATTTATGGGAAGCTATCAAAATATCTCGAACGGAGTGAGATAATTGAGGAAGCCTGGCTAAGGTTGGAACTGGAGGAACCAAGCAGTGAGGTTCAGAGAGGGGAGGGAGCGATGAAACTGACCCGACTGATGGATCAAAAGATCTGGAACTAGGTCCAGATGCCAAGGTCGCTCCAATAGAAATTGATGTAGAAAGGGGAACCACACCTGTCGAGGCCAGTAAGGAGCAATGAGGATCAATGAGGCCTTCTGAGCGATAGCTTTCTGTATCACTTGAGAGATTAGTGGAAAGGGAGGAAATGCATACAGAAGTCCCCGGGGCCAAACTTGGACTAGAGCGTCTCTGCTGGGTTGGCATGGTAAAGGGAATAGAGTGAAATATTCTCTGCACTTGCTGTTTTGGGGAGTAGCAAAAAGATCGCAGCAAGGCTGACCCCACTTGAGGAAAATTTCTCTCACAACAGAGTCTTTCAGAGACCACTCGTGAGGCATGAGGATAGCTCTGCTCAACTTGTCCACAATTTGATTGGACTTCCCGGGGATGTGCGTTGCTATCAGAAACCGCTGAGAAGAAATCGCCCATTGCCACAATCTGAGAGCTTCGACACAGGGGGTATGACCTGGTTCCGCCTTGTTTGTTGATGTACCACACTACAGACATATTGTCTGTCTGGATTGCAATCGTTCCCAAGGGAACAGAGTCTTGAAGGGCTTGCAACGCTAAAAGCACTGCTCTCATCTCCAGAACATTTATGTGCAAGTGGCATTCGTTTGGTTGCCATGTGCCCTGGACCGTCCTGCCCTGATAATGCCCCCCCCACCCGATCAGGGAGGCATCCGTTGTCAGAGTAGCAACCGGAGGGGGTGGAACAAAGGGTCTTCCCAACAAGAGCTGAGGGGAAGACATCCACCACATGAGATGATTTCTGCACGCCTGCGTGATCATAATGGTGTGGGACATTGGAAGTTGCTGGTATGACCATTGTGTAAAAAGCATCCATTGAAGGATCCGCATGTGGAATCTGGCTAATGGAAGCAGAGGTATGGCAGCTGCCATAATTCCCAACACTTTCAGTACCAACCTGGCTTTGATTCTGTTGTTGTTGAAAAGGAGTGAGACCAGTTTGTGAATGTCTGTTATTCTTTGATGTGTTAGTCTTGCAGACATGTCTACTGTGTCTAGATTTGCGCCTATGAAAGTAATAGTGCGACAAGGCGACAAAACAGACTTTTCACAATTTATTGAAATGCCTAACTTTTGACAAATGCGAAAAGTGTAATCCCTGGCCATCAGAAGGAGATGCTTGGTGGGAGCTGTGAGGAGCCAGTCGTCCAAATATGGAAACACCTGGAATCCTTGTCATCTCAGGTGAGAAGCTACCACTGCCATGCATTTGGTAAACACCCGGGGGGCAGTGGTGAGACCAAAGGGCAGGGCCCTGAACTGAAAATGACTGGTTCCCAGCCTGAAGCGGAGGAATCTTCTGGAGCGTCTGTTCATTTTTATGTGATAGTACGCATCCTGAAGGTCTATAGAGCACATCCAGTTTCCTTTTCCCAATAGGGGAAGGATGGATTGCAGCGTGACCATCCGAAATCTTGTTTTCTTGACTGATCTGTTCAAGATACTGAGATCCAAGATTGGTCTCCAGTCCCCTGTTTTCTTTGGAACTAAAAAGAACCTTGAGTAGATTCCGGATCCTTGCTGGTCTGCTGGAACTGGCTGAATTGCTCTTTTGCAAGCAGTTTTGAAATTTCCAAAACCGCTAGATCCCTTTGAGCGGGTGGAACATCTGGAAGGGATTTTTTTGATTGGTTTGGAATGCGAAGAAAGGGGATAGAATAGCCTTGAAATGACGGACTGTACCCATTTGTCTTGAGTCAGGGATAGCCAGGCTTCTGGGTACAATGACAATCTTCCCCCGACTGCCTCCGAAGGTGGGCAGTCGGGCAACACCTCAGGGATGCTGAAAGGGCTTATCAGAGAAAGCTTCCGGTTGCCCTGGTTCTGCGGAGCCCCCCTGCCTCGAGGGCGACGTCTACCATTGTTATTCCCGCCTCTGCCTCTGGCAGGGAAACGACTGTGCGTCAGGCGAAGTCCCTTGAGATTGTTTACGGAACCACATTTTCCCACTTTTCTGGCCTTTGGGGTAAGGTCTAGAAGGAGTAGAAAAACGGACTCCGACGGCAGAAAGAGTCTTGCCATCAGTCTCGCACCTAGTCAAGGTTTCTTTCACTTGAGGACCAAAGAGAGATGATCCATCAAACGGGGAGTTAGTGAAAGACGTCTTGAAGGGGTCCGCAAAATTGCATAGCCGCATCCAGGCATGCCTACGTAAGGCCACACCTGTCCCTGCGCCTCTACTCGCTCCATCAGCCGCATAAGAAAGGAGGCGCATGGAGGAGTTGGTTATGGAGTTAAGGGTAGCCAGCTGAGTGTTCATCTTATCTTGAAACCCCGCAGCTGTAGGGTCCTTCAACATGTCACTCGCTTCTTTGATCAAGTCCCTTTGAAGACGAGTGAAATGGCACAGGTAGTTCAGCTTAACGCATAGTAAATGTCGCTGACGAGAACATCCGCTTCCCCACCTGTCCATGGACCTAGATTCCTTGTTAGGTGGATGGACAGGTACTGAAGGATCAGCTAGTTCCTTCTTAGTGGCAGCAGCTACCACCATAGCATCCACAGAAACTCCTTTTATCAAGAACTGTTTGTCTGCTGGTGCCGTTATGAATTTGGAGGGTCTCCTGGGAGTGGGGTCCACTGAATCAGGAGCCGTCCATGCCTTTTTAGCAACCACCTGCATGAGGGGGTCAAAGGGGGGGGACACCCAGGAGGTGGAAGGGCGAGAGCCAAACGCCTCAAGATACACAGATTCATCCTCCGAAGGGTTAAGGGCTGGCCAATTTCCCCTCTGCTTCAGGATCTCTAGAATGTCTGCAAAGGAGACATCTTCAGAAGGGGAACGGGGGGAACCCTCGGAATCATCTAAATCTGTGTCAGATGTGATGGACTCAGGTGAGTCAATGTGTTTCCTCTAACACTTCCTCTTCCGAGGGGGCTCTTCTGCAAAATCAGGAGAGGCCTCGGAAGAGGATGAAATCCCACAGGGCGTTCCTGAGGAGCTGGCTCTCTGCGGTCCGGGATGAGGGAGTGAGTCGACTTGACCTGAGGCACCGTAGAGGGAGGGGCGGACGGAGCCGACTGTGGAGTAGAGCCAGGCTCTAACACACTCCGCATGACCTCGAATGCACCCCTGTCAGGCAAAGCCAGAGGACCCCGCTCCGAAGCTGAGAACCTCCCTCGGCACCGACAGTGATGGCTCGAGGCCGATGTCGGAGCCGAACTCACCAGCCGGCCCGAGAGGAAGAGCGGGGTCGGACAAGGGTCCGATGCCACTCACCCCCTCGGAGCCGACGATGGAAGTCCGGCGCCGAGATTCCTCTAAGGAAGAAATCGGAGCCGACGATGGAGCCGAAGACAATTGTATCGGCTCCGACGCTACCACAGTCTCGGTTCCGACACGACCCAGCTCCGAGCTCAACGGAGTCGGAGGAGGAATATATTGATGGACAGGGGCAGGCATCGACTGATGAGTCGGGCTCTGAAGCATCTGGGCCAGTGCCTCGGACTTAAGAAGTCGACTCACTACCCTCTGAAGGTCATGATCTGACAGCCTCGATGACCTAGAGGAGTGAGATTTATGGCTCCGTTCAGACAGCAGGGGAGATCCTGGAGCCGAATGAACGGAGCCAAGGGATGGTGACCTGGACCTCTTCCTAGATGTCGGCTCCGAAGGTCTGGTCGGAGTCGACACGGGAACTTCTAATACCTCGGCTCCAGCCGGAGCCGAGGGAACCACAGAAACTGTGGACTGAGACTCATCGGCTCCAGCCGGAGCCGATGTAGGCAGAGGTTTAGAAGCCTTAGGTCTCGGCTCAGTTGCTGGAGCCGAAGACCTAGAAGCCTTGGAGGGCTTCCCTGAAGACACAGTAAGGGAATCCTCAGGCTTGAGTAAACCTCTTAAAATTAATTTATTTTTTCTTTCCTGCAGGACCCTGGGACTGAAGCCATGGCAAACAGCACAGGAGTCCTGCAGGTGCAAAGGTCCCAGGCAGTAGACACAAGAAGTGTGACCGTCTGTCAGAGACATTTTCTGACAGCACGCATCACACTTCTTGAAGCCTGAGACCTTTGATTCTTTAGACATTCTGAAAGTGCAATCACACACACAGTCAAAAACACACTGATTACACCCTGTCTAGTTTTAACTTAAAATAAAACAACTGACTAGGTTTTAAATTAAGAAAAATAACACACACACACACCCACTAGGGAAGGAAGAAGGCCTGAAGGCCCGAGGGAAGAACTTAAAGTTCTTGTGGGGAAAAAAACAGGAATTTTAAGAAAAAGGGGCAAGAATTCCTCTAAACTAAGGGAAATAAGTATAAAAATTAAAAATAAAGGGGTTTAAATACACTAACTTTACAAGAAAGTCACTTACCAAGAACCGGTAGAAAACCAACACCTCGATCGCTGTAGCGGCAAACGAGATCTGAGGTAACTCTCGCCTAGCATTGTGGGATATAAGGGGAGCCTCGAGCCGGTGGAACCAACTCTCGAGCTTTTAGAGTGGCCGAGTCGGAGCCGAGGTCGGCTCCGAACCCATCCAGCAAGAATGAAGGCGAGAGAGACAACTTAACATGTATCAGAAGCTCACAGGAGTAAGGAACAGAGCAAGGACTGAAATTGAAAAGAAGAGTACCATTAAGAAGCAATAACAGCCAAAACAATGGGTGAACACCATATTCACAGCTGTGGATAAAATATGATCTGCATTGGTGCTGGTCCACAAGATCTGAATACAGTGAGCGATAATATTACCCTTTGTTTTAAGTTAAAGAAATGGCATCAATAACGCAAAATGAAAAGCTGCTTTTAACAAGAAATGGAAGCTAGGGTTTCTGGCGGATAATGCTAGAAATTTCCAAACTCTGAAAGTTTAATATGCCATTAGAAAAGTATAGTGTATGTTTATACTTTTGCTTGGTATTGCATCACCACCAAAAGTGATCCAAGCAGCTACTGCATAAAAAACTGAAAGCTTGAAAACTTGTAAAGTTCTATTATTGTGAGATCATCGACAAGAACAATGGGGCAAGAGATTTATGCAGCAGATTAACAAACTAACACCTAATTCCAAACTAAAAAGAGCAAATACAAAGTACAGTAGACACCCTCTTATCAGGCCTCGTTTTAACCGGTCATCAAATTTCTGTTGAAACCCTAGCAAAAGACAACAGAGAACAAAACTTCCGGCTCCTCTGGGCTAAATAATGAAAGACATTTGAGTTTTAGACTTCATATTCATTAGAAAAATGCATACTAACACAAATCTTGTAACCTATAAATGCTATTTTGTATGCTTTTTCTGATTAACCAGCCATTTGTTTATTCAGCCTAAGGTCCGGTCCCAGCGAGACTGGATAAGAGGGAGTCTACTGTAAATGTGACAAGTGTGGGATACAACAGCGAACTACATTGTCAAAGGGACAAAAGTCCAACAGATCTAGAAGAAGTCTGCGCAACCAGGTCCGGTCCCAGCGAGACTGGATAAGAGGGAGTCTACTGTAAATGTGACAAGTGTGGGATACAACAGCGAACTACATTGTCAAAGGGACAAAAGTCCAACAGATCTAGAAGAAGTCTGCGCAACCATATACATGCCAAGTCCAGAAAACAAATCTACATTACACAGGTTTCTGGGAATGATTTAGATCTTGTAAATATTTTCCATAATAGATTGAAGATAACTATGCCGCTAAGAAAGCTATTAGAGTAATACATTGTTTGGGAAGAAATCTAAAAAGCATAAAAAACTGAAATTATGCAGAAACTAAAGATGCACAAGGTTTAAAATACTACACTATGAATCAGCCAGTTGTTACAAGCAGATGCCATCAGAGTGGTATAGAAGCTATGATCCTAAAACCTAAATACAGAGCAGTTAATTACAAGTCATTTACAGATGCCCGTAACATGCTCAGATTCAAAAGGAATAGTAAGCAATGCTGCATGGACATAAAAATTCCACGACTTTCTCTCTGGAAATAAAGTTCAGTTGTGATCATATCACAAATCCTTGCAAAACACATTCTGAAAGTGTTTGTACAAAGCACCTTCATAAATTGTGGAGAATGCTATTATGATATCAAAGTGAAACATATTTACAGCAAAAGAAACACTACGCTATGTATGATTACTAAATAAGCTTAATGAACACTGAAAAAAAGAAAACCTAAGGTTTCTCTGAGTAATACTGCTGTTATACATGCAAAAAGAAAAGGCAAATGAATTTCAAAGATGTCTGAATGCTAACTTGGAAATACAGTAAATGAAAAGCTGACTTATCAATAAAGAAATGAAAAGCAGTATGAATTTTTTATTTAAGAAAGGAGTAAGTTCTACCTAGGGCTTAATGTTCAAAGCCAGCAAAATAATAGCTTCCAATAAACTAAGAAGACATATGCTTGACAGGATAAATGAGTCACAGCAGTGAACAGTACATTTTAAAGAAACAGCAAGAGATATAAAGTACTGGTCAAGAATGTCAGATTAAACAGAAACAAATGGTATACACTGACTATAAGGTACAGTTGTGTAAGTAAACTTACCATAACAGTACACATTCGAATGATCACTGCTGCAGTAGCCTAAGGTATATAGGGTATATCATGCATAGGATATAACAGCCAGCCAGCATCCAAAGCTTTAAGGCATCTTTTAAGTACCCAAACCATAAACCAGCTTGAGTTGAGCTGACTAAAATTCAGGTTTGGGAGCCAAGCCCTTCAGAGCTTTCACGGCAACAGAGAGAGAAACAGACAGAGGCTAAAGCCCTGAGAGGACAAAGCTGGGGGGGATCATATGCACACCCTGGCAAAAATAAGACAAAAAATAATGAGGAAGCAGCTACTGCTGCAGTGATCATTCGAACATCTACTGTTATGTTAAGTTTACTTAAACAACTGTCCTACGGCCATCATTATAATCACTGCTGCAGTAGCCTAGGACAGACTACCATACCTTAAAAGAACTAGCAGGTGGAGGAAGAAGGGTCCAGAAGCCCTTGAAGAATGGTCCTAGAAAAGCCTGCCCTAGACCTGGAGACAGAATCTATTTTATACTGCTTTGTAAAAGTATGTATAGAGGACCAAGTAGCTTTTTCCAGAATACTTCTAAAATGATTGTACCCATGTACCTGCACTCTACTGCACATGCACAAAGAAGGCTGCTATTATGTGAATGCATCTCTCCAGCTGAAATGCTACCTGCCCTACACCCCTGTCTCCAGCACTACAGAGGTCAAGGAAAGACAAGCCAGCACTGTTAACTCACTACTATCCTCCCGAAATGGCTTCTCCATTGCTCACAACACTAGCAGATCAGAAGTCATCAGGGTCACCACGAAGAGTTTATCCACTATGTCAAACAGCAAACTGACACATTCCAAGAACTTATTTATACAGTGTATCTTCCAACAATGAAGATGCAAAACACGACATCAAAAAAGCATGGTCTCAAAAACCTTGCCTCAGAAATTAAGAAAAAAGTGAAATAGTTACAAAATATTACCATTCTACCTCTACTAAAAATATGTATTTTTTAAATTAATGGCTGCAACATTGCATTTAGTAAATGACTGTCAGTGGAATGTATTTACTACACATACTTACTCCAGCGGCAGCTACAGGCAATGGATTCGCTGTATAAAGGCTTTTTTTTCCATCATATACTGGTCTGCGATCTCCAAATATTGTCACCTTAAAATGCTGGACCATAGAATCCACAACCTCCCTAAAGTAAAAAAACAGAGAGAAACAGGGAGTTACGAACACCAAGTCATACAAGTAATGCAGTTGCCTGGCAGTGCAGTACTTTTCAATGGATCAGCATTTGCTTTCTAAACACAATACAACCTTTCAGACTTTCAGAATCTTCTTTCAAATGATGTACCACACAAAAAAAGAAAGTCCACAAACATGAAAATTATCAAAGGAGGCAGAAAACTATGCGAGCTGCAGCTGTGAAAGGAACTGGCAGACATGCAAAACATTGATATAAATTAACATTCATACAAATTGTACAGAACTCTAAAAGCAAACAGCTTCAATCTTTATACCCATTTAAACTGTAACTAAACTGTTCCAAAATTCTTTACATATTCTGTTACCATAACCATTGGAAGATGCTACCTTCAGCCCAAGAGGTATATAAAGATGACCACTTTTGGTAAGACTCACCCTGTTGACATACTAATAACTACAATATATAACAAGAAAAAATAATAAAACGTGAACTACAACAGAGATCCTGCTGCTGGAACATGTGCGAGTTAGAGCCATCTCAACTCCCTCCAGCTTTAGAACACCGCATAGTGAGTATGCTGACGTGGATGGACTTGGAACATGAAGACCTAATATTACAGGAAGAGCGCAACTTTCAAATCTTGCACAATCCAGTCCATCTTCTTCAATAGCAACTCTTGGTGGATTCAGAACAGAATACCACGAAGAATGGTGGCTCTGAAAATCAACGTGGATCTGGAAACCATATCAAGCTTCAAGTGTCATGCAAATGTGTGCAGTGAAGCCCATCCTGCTACAGCACAAATCCAACAAAGGAATTCCTAAGATAAGCTTCAACCCTTATGGGAATGTACATTACGTTTGCCTGGCAATGTTTTGTTTCTTGTATTCATACAGCCACCTGAATATTGAAGGTAGACACCTTTCGGCCCACTCCAGAAGAAGTAACAGAAACAAAGTTAGTAATCCTTCACAGTATCTTTTATTCTATACAAATAAAAACTATAATTGCCTAGAAATATCCTAAGAATGGAATCTATACTCAACTTTATTAGCTGACCTTGGCTAAAAATGAGGAAGTCGAGATGGGTTTAAGTTCAAGTCTGAGGTTACCTTTGACATGAATGCTGGATCACTATACACACACGCTGTCCTTATGAAAGACTTAATTCCTTCTAGCAAAATAATGACCACAAGAAATATTTTCCAGGTAAAAAAAAAATGAGATGGTCTCTGTCCATAGGGCTGAAATGGGGGGAATTTCTTTAAAACTAAATTCAAATCCAATAGAGAAACAGGTGTCTGTGAAATAGGTTCTTAATAATAACAAAAAATAAATAAATAATAAAATTAAAAAATAAATAATACAGAGCCTCCTTGTGGATTTACAGGGAAGCTAGAGAAAAAGTGTTTAGGCATTAATGACAGTTAAATATTACTGCTAAGTGAATCTTCAAAGTTGAAACTCTAGCTCCACTGTCAAACATAACAGCAAGAAACTGAAATGCAAATACTAGTGACGAATAAGGGTTAACGTGTTGTTTGATTCCCATAGTGAAAATGTTGTCCACATCTTTCGACTTGTTGTTTTTTGGACTGCTGTAAAGATTTGGACCACCATTCTGGCGATAATGGGTCCCCTGCCATTAATGGAACTGTAAAAAAACATGCAATCAGTATGAGGGACTAAAGGGTCTAGTGAAGCTTGCCAGAGAAGTGAGATAGTAGGCCTCTGTAAGGTCTAAGAAGTGTCTTCTCAATCTGGAAAAAAACATTGAAGGGGAAGCCATACTTAATCAGGACCAAAAGGGAGCTACATGTAGGACTTCTGTCCCTGCTCAGTATAGCTTACTTTAGAAAGTCCAGGATGAGTGGAAAAACAGGAAAGCTGTAGAAACATCATATGGGTGACTAATACACTGCAGTGTCCAATGGTGTCTTTCTCTGTGGAGGGATAAGATAAAAGAAGCTCTTGCATCTGGTGTTGCTCTTGGAATCAAACATGTCACACCACAGCTCTCCCCAATGGCTAAAGATAATGCTGGACATCATTAGACTGAGGGGCCACTCACTGAGCATCACTAAGCATTTGATGAACTTGTCCCGGAATATGTGTTGCTACTAGAAAGCAACAAGAAGTCATGGCCCATTCCCATAGTTTCATGGCCTTCCAACATAAGCAAACAGAGGAGAACTCAACCATATTGCCTATGTACCATACCACTGCCATGTTGCCAGAGTGGATAGGCAACTACACCATGGGGAAGGAGGTCCTGAAAGGCCTGCAATGAAAGGGCTACCCTCATCTCCAGGATATTTATGTAAGAAGGTACCTCTTGGAATATCCACATCCCCTGAACTGTCTGTCCAAGAAATGCCCTACCCCCACCCCAGAATTGACCATGGACTGTAACCCTCAGAAATGTCCCTCAGCCCACTTCCGTTACTGTCATGTCCTTGGTAATTGTGACAAAGGGAGGTGGAGAGCAAAGGGGCAGCCCTGTGACAGGGTAGGACAATAGACAACAGCAGTTTGTTACAGATGGCCTGATGACTGGGACAACAAATCCCGTACAGTCCACTGTAAAACCTGATTATGGTACCAGGCAAAGAAACTTGATAAAGAGAAGCTGCCATTAGAACCAATAGTTTAAAAAATAAGGCTGCCATATGGGCAGTGGAACAGAGCGGACACAGCACAGCTATAGGAGTTTATTTTCAGAAGAAGATTTCCTAACCTGGTCACTGTATATAGGTGGCAGACAATAAATGTTTGTACCTGTGATGAGACTGACTGGGACCAAAAAAAGGATTAGCTACACTTAGTGCTATCATGCTCAAATCAGAGATTTCTTGGTGGGGCAAGCTACAAGCCAGTGAACCAAGTTCGAAACACTATATTCCCCTACAGTCTCAGGTCAGCTTTCAATATCACCAATCATTTAGTAAACCACCCTGGGACTATGGTAAGATGAAGTGGAAAGACTCTAAACTGACACTGACTGGCTCCCACATGAAAGTGCAAGAAATTCCTCAACATACTGTCTATGATTTGCAGACAGAGGTCGAGGACAACCAAAATGCATATCCAGTCCTTAATGTACACAGAAAATGATTGTGAACATCCAGAATTTGTTTTTTGTTATGTACTGGTTTATGCCTATTAAACTTAATGTACGGTCCTTCATCTTTTTCAGACCAAAAAAAATAACCTTGAATAAAACCGGTACCCTTTGTGGTCTGGCAAGACCTTTTGGATGGCTCTTTTGTGCAAGAGGCTTGTAACCTTGACTTCAGCTGGTGCTTTTTGACCGGTTGGAATATCAGGAAGGAGAAGAAATTAAGGGAATCTCATGGAGTCTGGATATGATCTCCTTTCTCTCTCTATCACGCATGATGGCCTTCCATGCCAGTAGAATTAGAGAAACTTGACCATCAACAGCCTCCAGAGGTGGACAATCAGATAAGTTCTCAAGGATTATTCAGCTATCTCCCAGAGGGACAGCTGCAGCATCTCAGATTTGTGTAGACCCCCTTCGCCTCAATGATAACATCCATTCGGGAAGTTTGGACATCTACAGGAGTTTCTGTCAGAATGATGCTCACATAGTTGTTGTTGAGTCTTTTTAAACCATGAGGTCTTCCTACTCCTCTGGTTCTGTAAAAAGGTCTTCTGAAGAGTGGAGAACTTGATGTCTGCAGCAGTGAGCGTTTTGCCTTTTCACTCCCTCCTCTGTACCTTGTCCTTCACCTGGAATCGAAATAAGTGGCACCCACCATATGGGATATTAGTGAAGAATTCCTTAAAACTGTCTACAAAATTACAGTGCTTGAACCAGGCATGATGGTGTATCATTAGACCTGACCTGGCTGCTCTTGCTGTTTCATCAGAAGCATTACTGTAGTTGTTATCATCATTCTGTAATGAGAGCACAATACCAGGAACGGCAGTCTTCCGTATCCCTTGCCTAGAAATCCCTTTTAGTTTCCCCGTTTTTTTTTTTTTTTTTTTTAATTTTTAGTAACCCCAAACAGCCTATCTCGCCCACTCTTGGTTTACTTGCTGTCTTTATTACTGCCTTGTCTCTCCCATCTTTTTTTATGTTTTTTTCACTGCTGACTGGATTTTCTCTTCCCAACTTTAGGTACAATCTCATTAACATTATACCTTATAGCTAAAAATCACTATTTCTGGAACATTAGTCCTGTACCTGATAGTTCCCCACTGTAGCTTGTTTCAAAGAACATATACTTATTTCTCCTTAGGCCATTTTCCCGACAACTCTACCTGCTCTTTGGCTCCTCTCTGGCCTTGGTTCCTAACTTAGGAGACTGATTCAAACAGCTTCACTGAGACTCGCGCAAACCCGCTCCGTTCGCCCTTGCTCCCCTACCCTGCCCCCATTCCCACCCACCCCTGCATACTCTAACTATATAGCTAACTTCCCCTGCAATACCCTTACCCATCCTCCCACTATCCAATAATCACTAATCCATGCACCACATACACACACTCCTCCTCCTGACTCTAACACTAATAGCTCACACCCCTCCCTATACTACTTCAACTTAACACAATAATACAACTCTGTATTTCCCTCCAACCTCTCAGATTAACATACTTTCACTTTTCTACTCATTCTCTCTAACTATACTGCACTCCCTCTTTCTTCTACCCTCACATTACTACTCATTCTCCTCTCTAATTATATTGCATTCCCTCTTTCTTCTACTCTATCTTAACTCTCCTTTGCTATGCCTTCATCACTACATCCTCTCTTAACTTGTCATTAGTGACTGCACCTCCTTATACCTCTTAATAAATCACCCTGTCATTTAACCCCACACTTTCATGTCTCCCCTTCCATATTCACTTTCTCTTACATTCAGTTTCACAAATTAAAACACTTCAACCTCCTCCCTCTCCCCTCTCTAAAACATAGGCTTAAATACATTCACTACTTTTCTTATTTCGGCAAACTAACTCTACTTCCTACTTCACTCTTACCAGATGGGAACATCCACCCTAATACTGGCCCATCCCCTCCACCCAATACCGACAACTCTTCCAAATCCACAAGGCATCAATCCCTCTCCTCTCCACCAGAAACACCCATCACACTATTCCATAAACATACAAAGTCTCCCCAACAAAATAACTGAATTTCATGCATGGGTCACCCACCAATCTCATAGTAGCCCTCTTAGAAACTTGGCTAAAGCTGCATATTACAAACACTGAAATTCTACCTTCCAGATATAACATCATCCCGCAAGACAGATTTTCTAGAAAAGGAGGAGGTGTCGCTATTCTCTACTCAGAACACCTCAACATCTACCCCCTCCCCTTATCTCTCCCAGATTTCTTCCCAGCTGAACCTCTCTCTCTTAACTGACACCTTAACCCATATAAAAAACTGGCCATAGTGTTTATCTATATACCCTCTGGCAACAACATTCCAATTCTCGAAAATATCTTAACCTGGATCTCCCAACATATATCATATGAGACAATATTAGGTGATGTTAATATTGATTGAAACAAATTCTCCCAGACTCCCCTAGTGCTATTATTAACCTATTTGTCTTCAGTCAACTTATTTCTTCTCCCACTCAACATACATAAAAACTCCAGCTCCATACTTGATTAACATCCAACCCTGATCAGTATCACAATCCTTCACTTTACCAGACTCATTACGTGATCACCTCCCTATCTCAATACTAGGACTACCTTCTCAAACCCCTAAAACCCACCTCTTTAGAAACTGCCATAACCTGTCCAAATTCAATGCAGAAACCTTCAATAACCAACTCTCCAAGATCAATTGGTCTCATCTGTACAACCTTCATCTAAATGATGCTGTCCTTGAATTTAAAAAAAAACCTTCCTAAACATACTAAATGCCTTAGCTCCCATTAGGAAAATTAGGATCAAACCTAATCCCTCCCTCCGGCCCACCAAAAATACCCTTTCCACCAAGAAACTTAGAGGCAACACCTGGAAACAATGAACTAAGTCTAAATCCCCCTCTATCCTTTTTAGATATAAAGAACTCAGGAACATCACAAAAAACTTATAATTCAGGACAAAACAAACATCTATAAACAAGCCCAATCCGCCAAGTTTTCTAGCTCAAAAACAATTCTGGCACACTATGAACAGCATACTCCACTACCCCCAACCCTTTCCCTAATAATACTCACCTTGAACCTGCTCCTCTTCTAAACAACTTTATAGAATCTATCAAAAAACTGACCCTCAGACAACAACCATAAGCCACCTCTAACCTCCTCAACCACCCACTCCCAATCTGTCTTCTCCCTGAAACCTGTTTCCACTGCCTATATCAAATCACGTCTACTAAAACTCAAACATTGTTCAGCCTCCTATGACAATCTATCCCCACAACATCCTAAACTTGCTGCCAATTCTATAGCTTATTCCATCTCAATCCTTCTTTACCATTCTATCACAGAATCCTCTGTCCCTGACATTTAGAAATCCTTCCACACAGTCTCACTGCACAAAGGAGGTAACTCCACCAAACCTACTAATTACCAACCAATAGCCAAGCTCTCCCCTCTCTCAAAAATCCTCGAGAAATGCATTCATAGGCAACTTCTCACCAATCTACTCCATGAAAGTCTCCTTACCCCCTCTCAGCATGGATTTAGATCTAACCATAGCACATCCACAGCCCTATTGTCTTTTACCCAGACTGTAGCCGAAGCAAAGGACAGCAATACACTTGTATCATGTGTCTTCCTCGACCTCTCCAAAGCTTTCAACACCATCTCCCACCCTAAACTCCCCTCTAAACTATTTGAGCGAAACCTCTCCACTTCTACTATTCTCTGGTTCTCCAGCTATCTCAATAACAGACAACAATATTTCAATGGCAGTCCTCCTACTCTCCCTTTTTACCCGTCCAAACAGGTGTCCCCAAGGATCCACCCTTGGCCCCATCCTATTTAACATTTTCACAAACAATCTTCGCTCTGCCTGCACCTCATCATCACTAATCCAATATGTTGATGCTTCTACCCTAATTACCCTCTCTGACCACCCCACCAACCACCACTCTCTGACACAGACTTCCTTTAATTCTATTGAACACTGGCTAACTGACAACCAATTCATCCTTAACCAAAAGAAAACCAAATTCTTCCTTTTCCTCAAAAATCTTTATCCCATCTTAAAAACATCTTTCAATCTCTCTTCTCTAGACAACACCATGATCTATGCTGACTCCACTACTAAACTACTAGGAATTACAATTGACGACCAACTGAAATTTGATCACCACATCCTACATTCCATTAAAAAGACCAATCAAAAACTAGGGTTACTATATACACACACAAAAAAAAATTCTTATCTAATTCCTCCAGGACCTCTCTTGCCCAAGCCTATCTTCTCCCATGCCTACTCTATGCCTCCCCTATACTCACACATAACCAAGCTACTCTCTTAACCAAACTTGAACAAACCTACAACCAGACAGCCAGATTTGCCTGTAATCTCCCCTACAAATCCCACCACTGCCTTGCCCTACAAAAATTACAATAGCTCAATTTCCCATAACTACTCCAATTTTCACAGCTACAAGTAGCACACACTCTTCTTCACAAACCTGCTAAATGTCCCTCTCTGTCCACCCTCCTTACCACATACAAACCTGCATGGTCTCTCCATAGTACTGACCAGACACTTCTTAACACCTACAAGCCTAAAAAAGCTATAAGTAGATTACTGTACAAATGCTCCTTATCTCAAACTTAGAACAAACTCCCAACTAACATAAGACATCTCCAATCTTCTCTCAAAACGGAATTTAAAAACTACCTTGCCAACTCTCCCTCCTGTAGCTGCTACCTCCTTACAGTTACATCCCAAATGTCCCATCCTTATATTATATACACTTATAATCCTATAGATTCCATAGCATCGCTACAGAGCTCTCTAAAAACTTAATTTTCTCTCCTACCTATACCCCTCCCCCCTCTTTTTATCACTTTTTAATCCCCCTCATCCCTACAACTCTACTCTCCTGTATACTTCACTCCACTCTGATTTAACCTCAACACCCCTGCTTACCCTTCACCTACTCTAACAAGACACAAATGCTATCTCCTGGATATTCTCTGTCTCTTCTATATTCTTCATCTTCCCTTCCACACCACTAACAACTCCTCTAGTATGTCTCACCAACTTTACCACTATCATTCTACTGATTAACAGGTTTTTACTGATTGCACAAGACTTTTACTTTGTTATTCTACAAGGCATTAATGTTGTTTATTCTCATGTTTTTTATCTTTTTTTATGTTTTTACACATCTTATTGCTTTGACATCTAATTTAGCTTGCTTTTGTTTGTAGCATATGTATATTTTTTGACTCCTAAATTAGTTTGCTATTGTTTGTAGCATATGTATATTGTGGCTGCCGGCTTGTTGCGACATATGTATATTGTTTTTTGGCATCATCTGTTGTATCATGTGAGTGTGGAGCTTTTCTCCTCAGGTCTCCACTGAAAATGGGCCCCCAGCCCACTAGACAAACTCAGTTAAACAAAAAATAACTAAATAAATAAATAAATAAATTATAAATAAGTCTCATGGAGAGCACAAAAATGCTGGCCACTATTACAACCTATGGTACAAACTTTCTTTTGAGATAATTTTTCAGCATATCTAGTACATATTCTGCCATAGGAGCCAGACGGAACAGCACCCTGATGGAGAATGTACCAGAGGGTAAACACATTTCCCAAATTAATCCCTGGACTAGGAACCCTTATCTGGGGCTGGATTGCACTACTTCACCTTTAGGGGCTCTTTCTTCAGGGCTACTGTGACCAGAGGTTCCCTATTATTTAAGCGAATGTTCAATGTTTCAAATGTCGCTTTGTCTACACCTAAATGTCGAAAAGGCCAAATCCCGAACAAACGAAACAGCAATTTTTTCCCTAGGGAAAAAAAAAATCAGTGGGCTGTTTTCAGAACTTTGTCATTTCCTCCACTGTGGTGTGATCTCAGAGTTGGTATATTTAAGGGGGGGGGGGTGAAGCCCGCCATTTGTTCGGGATTTGGAGTATTTGACATTTAGCTGTCGATAAAGTGACGTTCAAAACATTGAACGTTTGCTTATTTAATAGGGAAGCCGACCAGAATGGAGTCAGCCAAGGGAGCTTACTCCAGGCCTGTCTATTTGGGGGGATGGAACAGGGGATCTTATCCTGTTTTCTACAGATAGGCTCTACCACATACCGTTCTCACCATACCCTATCCACTGGCTGCTGATATATGAACATGGAAGAAGAAGGCCTCATCTACAGCTATCTAGACAGCTCTCTTTTCAAAGAGAAAATACTTAGTCTTTTCTTGAGAGCAAGGTCAGGCCTCGTACAAGGCTATGTCCCAGATCTGTTTATGCAAGGGAGATGTCTTTCCTAACTGACTTAGGACAGGAGGAATGCCTAACCAAATCCCTGGATGCCCTGTCATCTTCAAGCCTACACTTTTTCCTTCTTTAATCAAGTTCAGTGGAAAAACCTTTTAAAATATGTTTATTTCTCCATTCTTGCATGTTCTTGTCACAAGAATTGCAACAAATATTACACACTGCATCTAGATAGTCTACTTTCAGCATTTGAAAAGTTCTTGTTTATCACGTGGAGGAATGTTGTGGTCACATTTGTCACATTTCTAAAATCATGAGGCCATCCCTGATCTGTCATTAGCCTTCACACTACGTAAAGTTTAGAAACTGTCACTAACTAGCCAGCTAATTAAACGTACTACAACCAGCTAACAAGCCTAAGCCTCATAACTCACTTACAACAGGAGCAGAAAAGGAAGCAAAAGAACTCTGTAGCTACTCAACTAACACAGAAAAAGAACATTAGTAATTAATCTAGTCCAACAAGAAACACTACAAAAAGGGGGTGCTTAGCTGTCACATTCTGAAAAAAAAGGGCAATCTTGACCTTGGGAGTGCTCTGCAATGCTGTCACATCTGCCTCAAATGAGATCTAAAGAGATGGGGAAGAATGAGGCATTATGCAA
This sequence comes from Protopterus annectens, assembly GCF_019279795.1. NCBI lineage: Eukaryota > Metazoa > Chordata > Ceratodontiformes > Protopteridae > Protopterus > Protopterus annectens. The sequence goes on from NC_056727.1 coordinate 990,837,172, forward strand.
ATAAGGTGAAGGGTGCGAGCTTGGAAGAGATCTATGGATGCTGAAACGGGTCACCTGCACAACCAGTTTCACCACTTACAAATGAACTTGATCAAACAAGATTTGTCATTACATGCGGAATTTCTAATTGTTTTCGCCTAAGGTATAAAGATTGTCATTTGAATGGAGCATGCAATAACAAATGAAAAGGTTAATAAAACTGGAGCGGTTAAAATGTAACTGATGGTGACCCTCCCTAAAGGTGGCATCCAAGTGTTAATCTCATGCATTGAATAAAAGTTCACTTCTCAGGCACTAGCAGGCAACCATTTGGGTTCACAGAGATGGTTGTATGTTGTTTTTTTAAACATGCAACTACTGGAGCACACCATTGTTTAAATACTCTTGAGGCTGAGGATAGCCCAAAATTGAAGATGAAAACATCAGAAACTATGTGAAAAGGCCTTAACGGAATAAGAAGGTAAGCATGCTCAATGTCTACCATTACCATGTTAAAAGTCTTTTTATACGAAAGAAAGTATTTTTAATTTTACAATTTTAGATTTCAGTTCCTGAGAAAATGTGTTTGAGTCTGAAAAATTCAGAACAAACGCTGTCTTTTTTTTGACTAAGTTATCACCAAGAACAGAAGCCTGCCCTCTTAACAAGTATACATCAGATAACCACTGCACTACTTTTCTGATTAAAAGCAGTCTCATTAATAGTAAAGCTTGTGAAACCCGATGTGACACTATGAGCAGCAAAATGTGATAGAGGTGCCTGAAGAAATTCTACTGTGCAACCATCATCAACAGTCTATAAAAAACAAAATGTCTGTAATTACTGCCTCCTGTACAGATAACTCAAATTGGAAAGTACTTCCTCAGGGAATAAGGATGGGTAAATGGAAGGGATGCAGACTGAAGAAGTTTACTAATGTATCCCTTCCCTTTTATATCACGTGACACATGGAGAATGCACCTGTATTGCTTCTGGACCCAAGATTGCCAAACAGCACATTCTTTAAGTAAAATGGCATTCTGTCTGCAAGGAAACTTCCCTGAAACTGTGGATTTAACATACATTTGTTTAAAAGAGAATCCTGCCTTGCCCTTATTCAGTAAATCTGTAATTACATGGTTACCTGGTGGACCAAAAAGCAAGTCCTGAGTGACCAGTGCCTTTAGCAGTCACCCTTTAACATCTTCATAACAGTTTAATGCTCTCAGTCGGGCATGCATTCTCAGAACTACCCCAGGCAATGCTGTTATGAAGGAAGCATCACAAATGCATTTTAAAAACACTGACATCTACTTTATCAGCAGTAGCATTTATCTTCTCCAGCTTATTCTTGATGCTTGAATCTGGCAGTTTCTATATGTACTCTTTCACTTGTCACAATACTGAACTTTATATATCATCACATAGGCCACACAGATAATAAGTAGGTTAAAAAATAAAGCAAGACAACTGGGTACAGAAGTCCCAGTACAAAAAACAGCCTATATATATATATATATATATATATATATATATATATATATATATATATACATACATACATACACATAGCATTAATTATACAGTGGAATTGATTCTAATAAGAGCTTACAGTCTTTTAGAAGAAAACTCAATCACGGCAATACAATAAAAGGGTAATAAAAGAAAGTCATACAGAACAAAGGATTACCTGTTGTTAAATAAAGTCTTAATGGATTATTGTAAAAAGGTTAAAAACCTAAGTATGTTATGGACCAGACTATAAAAAAGCATTTGTTAGCATCCCAAATTCATGGATAAAAGAGTGCTTACAGATGTATAAGATACACCCTACACTGAATGACTACATTACAGTGACCATGAAACAGTGGCAAACCACTTCTGCAGCTAAGCCATGATAAAGGACAAATTACTTTCCCAGAGATAAAATTTCATAGGGGGATATTACAAGGTGACTGTCACCACTGTTCTTTTCTTTCATCCTTAACTGATTAAGCTGTCTACTTAACAGATTGGGTCATGGTTACTATCTGGCTCCCAGAAAACAAAAAAGTGCAAAGACTTCTCTTCTTTTTGTGGATAATTTAAAACTGTATAGTTAATCAGATGAGGAACTGAAAGCATAACTGTAGCTGGTCAAAATTTTCTCAGATGAGAATAAGGATATCATTTGGTCTTGATAAATGTGCAAAAGCAACCTTTAAAGCAGGAAACTGCAGCACCAAGAAAATATCAGTCTGGGACAGGAATGTGATATAAAGGAACTTGAGCAGGAGGGAGTGTATAAATATTTGGGAAATGATGAAGTATCAACAATAAAACATGAACAAATGTGAACAAAACTTAGTAAGGAATACTTCATAAGACTAAAATTAATACCAAAACAGCCCTGAAAACAAGGAACCAAGTCCAAGCTATAAACCAAATTGCTCTTCCTGTTCTAACTTACAGTTTTGGGGTAACTGACTGGCTCCAAATGGTACTGGATAAGTTGGATGAGAAAACAAAAAAAAAGCTTCTCCCTTAAACGATTTATAAAAATCAGTGTGTATACTACTAAGATTACATACTTCCCGTTCTGAGGGAGGAATGGGCCTCCTCGAAATTCATTACATGTATAGATCTGCAATCACAGGACTGCATACATATCTGCTGACTTCACAAGATCCAAACATGCCGAAAGTTTTAAAATATATGAGGAGAACAATTATAAGATGACTTCCCTGCTTAGTTTAGCAGAAGCATATTAGTGTTAACTGGGAATGGAAATCAAACCAGAAGTAAATAAAAGTCAGGCAGCAACTGAATATGCCAAAAAACAAAAGAAAGAATATAAGGTGAAGGATCAGATGAGAAGGCAAGAAATGATAAAAAGACGTAAATATAGTTACAAGTATAAAAGATTCCTGGAACAACCTCATGTCGATCAGGATCTGACACAGGAATGATTAAGGAGAGGTGAATTTAAACCAAAAGATGAAAGGTTAATATTGGCAGCCCAGGACAGTGGAGTACATACATGTTAGTTTACAAAGTCCTCTGAACATGTAGGAGAAACACACAAAGGCAGGTTCTATAAAACAGAACTGGAAACAGTTGCACAATACTGAAGTAGCAGAGAAGCAATGGAAACATGAGCCACAAAGCATTACAGAAAGTGATGAAGTTTACATCACATGGAATCACCCATTACCAACAGTTAAACAAAATAGATGCAAGAAAACCATATATAGTAGTCCATGAAAAGATGACAAAAGTAGCATTCAACACTGAAACTGCTAGACCTTGTGATTACAGTGTCTTATATACAGAGAGAGAGACATCATCATAAAATACCAGGATTTGCAGGCAGAAACAACGGCAATGTGGAAGAAAGATACCCAGACAGTAATAACAGCAGTAGGAGCAATGGGTCTCATGAAAATGACTTTACAGTCATCTTTAGATATGCCACAGATACATGCACAGTGCACTTTTGCAGCAGTTAACATTGTTGCCTCACAGCAAGAGGTTCTCCGGTTCGATTCTCGGCTGGGGTGCCTTGTGTGTGTGGAGTATCATGTCCTCCCTGCATTCGTGTGGGTTTGCTCCGGTTTCCTCCCATGTTACAAAGACATGCATCTGGAGCATTTCTCCCTGGGCCTCCGCTGAAAATTGGCTCGTTCCAAGTCGGACTTTCCCGATAAACAAATGTTAAATAAATAAATAATGTAACTCCATATGAACTGCAGAAGGAGTCAGTTCTGGGCACATAGCGAGTGCTGTGAAAAGCACTTCTGGCTAACATCAAAGATTGAAACAATACTAATTCCATGAACTTTAATCATACTTTGGCTTAGGAATGCAGTCCATTCTTGTCATGGTATTAGAAACGCAAAACACTTGGATAAATTAAACCATAGAAGTAGGTTAAAAAAACAGATGGGTGCAAAAGTCTCAGGTTAAAAAAGTACCCAATCCTGGCAGTTGTGCTGGTGCCATGACTGGAAAAAATGACAGTGTAGAATCCTCAAGACCCTGAAACATTCCTACAATGAGGCTGGGCCAGGCTGAGGGGGAGGATGCCCCCCCCCCCCCACCGTTGTAGAAGGAAGTAGCAGTCCACAAAACACACACAAAATAGGCTAGAAAAGAGCCATAACGATGACAGAGTGGACTCCTGAAGATAAGAAAGAAATTATGTATTGTTACTATTATGCAAGAAGCCCAGCATTTCTGGATAGACAATATTCAAAATGATTAGGAGAGAAATTAGAGGAAAGAAAAATACTTCCACAAGAAAAACTGTTAAAAGCTTCAAATGCAAATTTGTGTTTATTACTACAACAGATTCATGAAAAACATTACACAGACCAAGAAACCTTGGGCTGTTTGGAAAAAGAAGCGACTGAGGAAGTGCGAAAATATAAAGAACAAAAATGACTGAGGAAGTGCGAAAATATAAAGAACAAAGCCTAGAGATTTTTGAAAGGTATAAAAAAGAATCACAGACATGGGAAAGAAAGAAAAATCTAATACAGTGCAATATTTATGCAAAGAAAGCCAAATTAATCAATACAAAAAAGCAACTCCAAAGATACTTGAATAGAAATGCAGGCAAAGGCACCCAGATATGGAAAACTTTGCAATACAAAAAATAAGATCACAAAGGGGAAAGCAGAACAGAAGATTAATAGAGAGATCTCATGCACAAATTGGGATTCTAAGAGACCATTCAAAAGTCTTTCTCGACTCCCTCACACAGTATTGTGTTCCTAACATATCAACTAGACACCTCAGTTTTAACAGCTTTTCTTCAACAGGGAAAAAAAAAACAGATTTTATTTAGATCTATTTTTGAGGTTTCCACTCAAACTTTAGTCAGTGATAGGGAATACCTCAGGATTTTGGGGTCTCATGGCATTTGTGATTCTCATGATACCGCAGCAGGATTCCACATGAGAAAAATGCAATGGTATCCAAGTCCCATTGTTCCCAACATCAACACCCTTTATCTTTTCATGTCTTGGTACTGGGGTTTGTCAGAAGAGAAATCACTTTGTGGAGACAACAGATATCCTTAAATCAAGGTATCCCCTTCTCCAAAGCAGTCTGTTACCACAGATGCTTTAAACTTTGCTTGAGGAGCAGTTTCAGGAGAGAGAAAAGTGCAGGCAATTTGTGACACCAAGGAGAGGTGCAAGCACATAAATATCAGGAGATGCTTGTTCTTATCAAAGCACTCAGTTCTCTGAACCATCTTTGGTCACCAAGACCTCTTCAAGTGGTTACAGACAGTACCAGAGTGATTTGATACATCAACAAGTAAGGGGGAACCAAGTCATACCTCCTTTGCAGACAAGCCATATTAGCTCTGAATATAGCTTCACAGCAGAATTTCACTGTACAGGTATCCTACATTCTGTCAGAGCATAATTGTGTGGCAGATAAAATTAGCAGGGCTAGGACAGACCCTCATGAATGGAAACTAGTTCTGGGGACCTTCCAAAATTTGATGTTTCTCTGGGAAGTTCCTCAACTAGACCTCTATGCCTCTTCTCTGAACAATCAACTGGCAAAATTATGTTCCAGGTCTCCATGTAGGAAGCCCTGGAAGACATATGCCTGTTCATTTTTTTTCTTTGGACAGAAATATTCTTGTATGCCTTTCCACCATTTTCACTAATGTCCAGAGTACTTCTGAAGATACACAAAGAATCTGCCAAGATCTTTGTTGTGACTCCATTATGGCTCAGGCAGCTGTGGTTCTACCTTCTTTTGGAAATAGCCAGGAGCAGTTGCCACAAGCATCCTCACAGAATGGATCTACTTGCACAAGAACAGGGGTGTTTGAAACATAACATAAGTAGTCTTCAGTTGACTGCCTGGATGTTAGGGTCCTAATTTCTTTTAGACGTCTGTTTTCTGAGGAAATGCTGCAGGTAGTAATACATTCAAGAAAGCCTGCTACTAGAAAGTCATATATTAGCAAATTGGAAAGGTTTTCTAGTTGGTGCCAACAACATAACCAGCACCCATTCATGGCTAGTTGTTCTCTGGTTTTACAATATTTGTGTGAGTTACTGTCTTATGGCCTTTCTTATTCCTCAATCGGTGTTCATTTGTCAACCATTTCAGCATGTCTGCCCACAGATCCTTCTCTTTCAAGCAGTTGCAAGTCAAAATATTCTTGCTTAAGAGGCCTCCAAGTAAACTGGTGTTCCCTCCTTGGTATCTTAATTTTGTGTTAAGAGAAACGAACATTCAATCCATTTGAACCAGCTTATTTGTCTAACTAGAGATTCTTAACATGGAAAACAGTTTCATTGATTGCTCTGACCTCTGCAAGAAAGGTATCTGAGTTGCAGACTGTTGTAGTGAGTCAGCCCTACCTCATTTTCCACAAGAACTTTGTGTCCTCCAAGGGTTTCTTTGAGAACTAATCCTTCTTTTACGCTTAAAGTGGTATATGAGTTTACTTTAAATCAAGCTGTCCATCTCTTCGTTTTCCTTCTTGAACCTAAAAATGAGGGAGAAAAGCATACTTCATACCTTGGATGTCCACAGACAACTTGGACACTATCCTCTTGACAGAACTAATCATTCAGATCATTGGATCAGTTGTTAATTTCTTGTGAAGTTAAGGGACAATTAGTGTCAAAACAGACTATTGAAAATAATTGGGTAGATTATAAGTGATGTAATGTTTGCAACTGAGAGTGTATCAGTATGGTTTGTGATGTAAAATGGATTATGTTGGTGTGGTTTGTTTTCATTTATATAAATGTATGATTGCTTATGTCATAAGTGATGGTTTAATAAAGATGTTTCTTGTTTAAGAAAAGGGGCAGGAATTGAATAATTTTATGTAATGCTGCTAAGAGAGAACACGTCAATATGCCGGAAATGTACGGTTTCGAGAAACACGATAAAGGGTATGTATTTGTCTCCATCTGATGAAGTTCTTCGAAACGAAAACGCAGTGTGTGTTGAATTGCGTTAATGTGATGTGTTTTACTGGTGGACTGAAGAGTCGCTTTATGTATTTTCCCTTTTGATGGACTGAAGAGTCATTGTTCATTAAAGCATAGTGTGCTGTTAAGGATTTGTGCCTTCTTCGATCTGCTCTGGTTTTAGTACTGGTTGGTTAGTTTTCGGAACAGTGATTCTTTTTTTGTTTTTGTTTATGTAATGTTGCTTAGGTTATATGATGTTTAGCAATATATGTGACACATGATGTGATGATGT